>NC_134456.1:43823458-44130182 GCF_047948215.1 Lycorma delicatula | reverse complement strand
AAAAGCCATGTTACAGGAAAATCTCCTCAAAATGTATGGTTTTCCAAGTCCCAATTTTTTTTAATAGAAATTATTAATCTCTTCAAGATAGAAAATTCCATAATACAGAAATGGAAAAAAACGTGGATTAAACTTTTAATTTCATGTGTTAAATTTATCTAATAAGACAGAAAGTAAATAAAAAAATTAACTAGTCCGTATTAAATATCAGATTGTACACAAACCAAGATTTATAAAATAATAAGTGCAGTGGATGACTAATTGTTTAGCACTAGATGTGCCATCACATTTACAGTTCTAACTTCCAGCTTATAAGCCAACAGTCATGTAGCGGGTGAAAGCAGCCATGTGTGGAAGCAGGCAACAGTTTGTGTAAACAGTCCATGTGCTGTATTTTGTTAGCAAGTTAATAGTTTCTTAGAATTTGTATACATATCAATTTAGCCCACTGGGCTGGTCTAGTTGTAAAACTCGTAGCAAATCAGTTGTTTAAAGCTGATTTTTGAAATTGAAGGTTCTGAGGGTCAAATCCTAGTAAACGTTAGTTACTTTTATTTGAGTTTGAATACTAGACAATAGATATTTTGTTGGTTGGATTCAATTAACCACACATCTCAGGAATAGTCTGCACAAGACTAAACCTCATTTATACATCATACATATCATCTTCATCTCACTGATCACGGAGGGAGTTGCTTATTGTTCAAAAGTTGAACAGATTGCAATGTACACGTTGAGAAAATATACATATATAAATTGAGAATAATTTTATTCTGTGCCGTGAACACTGAATTTGGAAGCAGTAATAGCTTTCATTTTTTCGTGAACGTTTATTGTTGTTTTACTTTTGCATTTTAATTGTTCAGCATCGGTTTAGAGTTTAAGTACAGTACTTGATTATTTTTTAAAAATTATTTTAGAATCGGTGTTAGTTTTTGTTGTGTTTTAATTTACGTGTATTTCTTATCTTTTAAGTGTAACTTTCAGGTGAAATATAACACTTAACTTAATAGAGAAACACTGTCTGACTTAATAAGTTAAGAGAAAAATAAGTGTTTTATATTTGTGAAATATAGTATCTGTGAATGAAAACAGTTAGTTTTCACTATCGCTCTGGTATATCAAAATTTATACAGTAAACAGTATAATACATATTCTCTAAAAATAAACTATTTCAATATTTAAAAACTATTGATTTTAAAAACTATTAATTTTTAAAAAAATAATGTAGTCTATATGCAGTACATTGTTTCTGGAATATTACAAATTTATATCATTGTCTAATTTCATTTTAAATTCATTCCACAGGACCTCACTATAAATTAACTCGATTTTTAATGAAACTCTGCTAGATGGAAACCTCCACCTGTATCTTCAAAATGGAAAGTGATATGTTGAAAAACTTAATAAATTATAATTTCAGATGTAATTTTTACTGTTATAGTTACATAATTAATCCATTAATAAAATGTTTATTATACTTGTTTGAACTAGGTATGAAAATGGAGATGTGTATGAAGGATATTTCAAAGATGGAGTTGCTTGCGGTTACGGTGTACATAAGAGTGGTCATTTCATGACTAGTTCTGCTTATACATATTTTGGAGAATGGGTCAGTGGTCAGAAACAAGGCTATGGTGTTATGGATGATATAATAACGGGTATGTTATATTTATTTTTTTATTAACTCATGTTGTGTCAAAATTTGAATCTCTTGTTAGTAATTCTTTTATATCTTAATTTATTATTTTCACCAGAAAAAGTTCTTAAATTGATTTGATTTTATATAATCACCCTTCTTAAAATGTTTTAATTATAGATTTTTGAATACACAGTAAAACAATACATTTTGTAAACAATTCTAAACAGTGGACAATTATAAACCTCAGTCTAGAAGTCATAAAACTTTCTGACTGTAGAAACTCTGAACACCAGACAAAAATAGTCAAATAATTTGTGTCTATAATTTTCAAGTACTTGAGATATATACATCTTAAACAGGCCAGTTATTTGTGTTGTTATTTATGAATTATGTCCTTCATTTCTTATTTATATGAAGGCATTTTCAATCTGTAATAAATAAGATAGTATAACATGCTCTGTGAGTCATTGCATTTTATCACTGTTGATGTTTGTTTATCTTACACTTATTCATAAGTATGCTTTTACCATATAAAATAAAAATATTAAAAATTAACCAAACTCATTGGTGTTCAAATAAGATTATGGTAACAGTAACTCTCAATAATAATAATTCCCTAAACAGATACCTCACACCAATTTAGTTATTACCTTGTGTTTTAGTTACTACCAACAAAGATAGTTGTGGTTGAAATAAAATAAAAATGAGTTCAAAATAGCCAATTTTTTTAATTTAAAAAAAGTTTTTTAAATTATTTATTCATATATTATACTATATTGTTTTGATAAAATAGATGTAGATAGATGAAAGTTTCAAAACTAAGTATGTAAAAAGAGACTTTAAAACTTATATCCTCAAATAATATAAACTTTTTACTTTGATAAATTTTTTGTTCTTAGATCTTGATCTGATTTTTTTTATGATCTGTGAGACATAAAATCAATTAATTTTTTCAAATCAATTCCAACAACAATTTCTTTATTTAATTGTATATTAATAATAGTAAACTGTCAAAAACTTTATAAAAAAAAAGTAATATCTAAACCTTTTTTTTAATTTTCAATCTGTAATGTGTACTTGTGTTCATTGCAAACTGTTAAGTTGGTGAGTAATAAGCACCCATGGGCTCAATTAGAAGAGGATTATGTTTATGACTTGCAAATCAGGTGTAGTCTTGTACTGACTCAGGCTGACCATTTCTGAGTAGTGCGATTAATTGAATCCCCCAACCACCAGAATCCACTATCTAATACACAAATTAATATAAAAAAAACTTATCTTTACTAGGATTTAAGCCACAAAATCTTCGACTTCGAAAATTAACTGTCAAACAACTGATTTTATATGACAATTTATCACTAGACTTTTCTGATGGGTCATCTAAAATTAGATTAGGAATAGTAATTTGAAGTAATTTTCATACAAAGTATTTTTTTTAAATTTTTTATTTTTTTTGTTTAAATTTTGACTGAAGTTTCCTTCTGGTAATGAATAAAATCTGTTACCCAGAAGAACACTGGCTGGTTCAAATTGTTTTTAAATATTTCACTTTGCCAATTAATTCACGTCTACATTTGTTTTACCTTTATATCAGCCATCAAATCAGGCGTATTTAATAAGATTGAAATATTGTATTTTATTACATTTGTAAATTTTATGAATTCTCCTTTTCTCTGTAACAACTGCTAAGGTCATTAACTATAAAAATTATTGTAGTTCTAGGATTATATAGTTTGTTATTAAAATAATTACAGGGATTAAACATTCACAGTTATGGAGAAAAAAAATGACAGACGTGGAGTATACATCAAAATAAAAATAAAGACCCCCTACAAACATCAGTAGATTTTGATATGTGCTCCTTTATTTACCTTGCAGACAGTATTCAACATCTTGCTATGCACAACAGTGACAGAGTACAGATAAATGAAACAGTTTTAGTAATTTGTATTTTAGAAGTTACAAATTTCTTATTTGAACAGAGAACACTTCTGCCTGTAAATAATCCTACAAATAAAAATCTGTAGGAGTAAGATCTGGAGAATGTGGTGGTCAGGCTATCATCTACCCTCATCTGACCCATGGCTGAGGAAATGTTTCATTTAGGTGATCGCTCACACATTTAACAATATTTGGAAGAGCTCTGTCTAACTAAAGAATGGAATTTTTCAGTATTTTTTGTACTATTTTTGTTAACATATCCAAGAAGTTGTTTCCCATTATAGTTTTTTCAGCAAAAGAGAAGGCAATAACTGTTTCATCCAGTTGTGCATCACACATTAACTTTTGGAATGGCACGTAAATATTCCATAATGAATGAGTAGGTTCAGTACTACATATTCAAACATTATGCCAACGTACTTGTCCCTAAACGTGAAATGTAGCTTCATCACTGAAAATAACTCGTCTAAAAATTCCCCATTGTAACCTAACCTATCCAGAATGTTTGTTGCAAATTTGTTTAATTTCTACTCTGGATAAACTTTGTAATACCTGAATTTTATAAGTAAACTTTAGTTGCTTGTTTTTAAACTTTATAGACACCTAACTCATAGAACCATACACCTTACTTGTAGAGGACCATACTGATTTTTTCAGACTCTACAAATAACTTGTTTGCACAGCTTCAACAATCTTGTCAGATGCTGGTTGTTATCCTGGATGTGATTGCTTCGGCAGATTGCCCATTTCTCTGAGTTTTTTGTAACATCGGAAAATTTTATTTTCATGTGGTGGACACAACAATATTCATACCTAGCAAGTTTATCTGACTCAAACTTAGCAGTTTGCCACAAACCTAAAACACATTGATAGAGACAGATGTCTCTATCATGCTTTGTTCCAAAACTATGACTGTTTGAAATCCCACCATTATTTTACACACACACATAATTTAAGTGACATACTTGAACCAATAAATGTTTTTTTGTCTTGAGCTTAAATGATTTTTTGTGGGGTTCCTTAAGATGTTCAGTAGGTTTAGGAATTGAATGTTAAAAAGGAATGAGTTTATTATCTTACTTAAGACCATACTGAAAGGTGTATGAGTAGCTGTCACACATTTTATGATGTAGGAACTTGAATTTTATGTTTTTTGTAGATGGAAATGATCAAATGGACATTACTAGTAGAATGAACAGTCAAATGTGTAGTAATAGTATTGTTACTATTCAGAATTTACAAGGCAAGCAATTTTTGTTTTGTCAAACTGATATTTTTATAGTTTTTTTTTTTTTTTTTTTTTTTTTTTTAATACTGTCATGAATGTATTTAACTTTGATAAAATGTTTTGTTTAAATTGCAGGAGAAAAGTACATGGGTTGTTGGAACAATAACATGAAAAATGGCAATGGAATTATTATCACACGTGATGGCATTTATTATGAAGGCATATTCTCTCAAAATGAAATAAATGTAAGTTTATATATTTATTCATTCATTCATTCTTTTTTTCTTAAAATAATGCAGGCCAGTTGTGTTTCATGATTACTTATATATATTAAAGTTCATGGTAAGAATATGTAGATATTATGAATAAATATTTTATTATTTATATATTTAGTGGATACTTTTAACAATGGTTTGACTGATGATTAATTTTATTTACCTTTACGAGTGCAGTTATACCGATTTTTTTATAATTGATGATATAAATAATAATAATAATGTTAAAATTTTTCTGTTTAAGTTTTCTTGTGTATGTTTGTATGTTAATTAATGTTTGGTATGGCATTATTTGTAACAAAAATTCTGAGACCATTTGTTTTCAATGAAATTTTTGGGAGATGCATAGGTTCATTTCTTAAAAAATAATTTGCTGGATCTTTTGGAGGATATACCTTTACCAACTAGATTGCAATTGATTTTCCAGCATGATGATGCAATGCCACATTTTTTTTAGTAGCTAGAAATCACTTGAATGCTAATTTCTTAAACTGGATTGGACATGGTGGAACAGTTGATTGGCCACCACGATCACCTGACTTAATGCCACTAGATTACTTCTTTTGGGGCCATATAAAAACGATAGTATACTAAAAAAAGTTAATAGTAAGAGTTACTCATTAAAACAGTGCTGTGTACATTGTGAAGGATGAAATTTTGAACAATACTGTAACTGAAGTTTTTTATTCTGTTACCATTTATCATTTCATATATTTTGCTATGTTAAGAATAATGTTTATTAGGTACATAATAATACAATTTTCTGTTTATTTATTGTCTGTTTTGCTTCAATAAAAAAAAAATTTTTTAAGTTTTTATTTTTTGTATTTACATAAATGGTTTCTCAGAATTAAATTCTCTTTAAATTTTTTTACTAAATCTTCTACATTTATTAGCCATTCAACGAAGCTACTGCACTACAAACCTAAAAAAATTGTTTTTCGACACTAAATTTTGTGTTTTACGTCAGATGTCTTAAAAAATACTAGAGTTACAGTTCTGGGAGCTGTTTTATCCTATTTCCCAGCTCAAATTATATAAGAAATCACTAACTTTGTGGTTTAATTTGGGTCCCAAAAATTGGAGTATGGCTTTTTTTAGAAGAGTTGAAATCCAGGTGAAGTCTTTTGCTAACCATAAGTCGAAAACAAAGTGTTTCCAGACCTACATTTATAATAGACTTTATTCATTATTATCATCAGTAGATTATGTTTTTAAGGCTTCTTCGTGGAACACCTGTATATATATAAATTTATTGTAACCACATATCCACATATATGCCTAATTTAGTATTGGCGGCCGAACACGATATAGCAACTCAAATGCAAACTGGTGCATAGTATACAGACATGCTGATACAAGCATCACTCCCACCGCGCAGTTCTCCCACCATAGCGGCGCTGCAGCCCTACCACTCTCAGGCTCCAATAAAAGAGCGTGCACGAGAGTGAAAATTCAATTCATCGTTGATCACCACCTAGAGAAGACTAAGAAGAAGATGGAAGAAGACCCCATTGAAGCAGCAGGCCTGGGAGTCGCTCGACGCGGATGCTACCTTCCCGCTCCAGCTCCAGCTTGTCGGACCAATCACCCTGGCTGGCAGACTCAGCAGCAGGAGCCGGCCCAGCATGGAATCGCTTGGGGAGAACCACCTTGGCCACACTGGCGAAGGACGACTGACACTGCAGGGCTCTGGGGGCCACCACTGCCACGCTGTAGTAGGGACCCAACTGCTGCTGAGGGAAAGCCCAGTCAGAATTCAATGGTTGAGCTGCAACTCCCCGACTTTGCTGGAGACCAGCTTCCGGATCCAATAGCTCTTCTCAGAGCTAACACAAAAAACAGCCCTTTTCAGTGCCACCACAAGGTGATAAAATACTAACCGTTGAAGCCATTCGTCATCAACAGCCCTTTTCAGGGCTACCATAAGTTTAGCAATTACAACTTACAATTACAATTACAATTACAATTTATGAAGTCAATCAATGACAAAAAAGGTCCTTTTCAAGGCCACCATAAGGTTAGTAAGTGCCACGTGCCATTGAAGCCATTCGGCAACAATATACACAAAAAAATAAATACATATATACTTTTTTTAAATTCAAATAACTCATTAACATATTGGCCACTGTGTTAATAAAATTTAATATTATATAAAATATAAACCACCAAAACACAGCAATTATATCCTGTTCAGTTAGCTTACAGAGTTCAAGTAAAAAAACTGCACGTATGAGCATTCAGACGGCTGATTCACAAGCATCTTTTGTAAATCCTGATGCATATAAAAGAAACTATGCCACATTAATATTCAGTAACCACACGCTATTATATTTTGAATTATTTATATATATTTTAAATGTAAGACATTTTATTTGTGTATTTTAAGAGTTATTAAATTGTCAATTGCCCAGAAACAGTAAAATATCACTAATATCTTAGATTAAATTTCTATGATAATAAATAAATAATAAATTCAATTCAGTTTACGTCAGCTGATTGCAAAAAAATCTGTAATGTTGTCATTGTTAATAGATACAACAGGAGGCTCAATTTTGTTTTCTATTATATTATGCAGTTCCCAATAATTTGGTTCAACTATATTCGTTACATGTTCTGTACAGTTTTTCCATTCCTGCTGGCCTGTTTTGTTAATGGTTTTCAAGCATAAATTTTTAACATCATATATTTTAAAATCAGTATTTTTTGACGCTACATAATGTTTGATTTGTCCCAAATTAACTCAATCAGGTTGAGTACACAATGATAGGGAGGTAATCAAAGCATGGTTTTGTCACTGGATCTTGTTAACTCATCAATTTTATACTCACTAAAATTACTTTTAATAAGCAAAACCCTTTGCAACAATTGGACCTGAAGTTCATCTTCTTCAAAAATCACTCCTTTTGAACTAAGCCACATTTTGATATCATTATTTTCCCAAAATACAAATAGAATTCTTTTGCTTACATGAATGATAAGGGACATTGTCTAAGACAGTAACCGAATTATCTTCCAGAGGAGGTAACACATCACTAAACCATTTCTCAATAAATAAAATTCAAATATTGTTTTACAAATCATGATTTTATCGAAGTCGTCAATTTTTTCTTCAATTGGCCTCCAGGGTTTTGTTTTCTTAGGAGACCATAATTTATTAGTAGATTTATACTCGCAAATCATGTTGTACTCTGAAGCAGTACAACTTCTACTTATGTCAGCAGTTTTATTAATGACATGTGAAATTAATGCCATTGGATTACTCTGTAATTAGCTTTTGTAAGCATGTAAAATGATGTATTTTCTGCATGTCTTAAGGGCTTTTTTCACGACCTTTTTTTCAGAGGGGATATCAGTAATCGTGCACTATTATCAACTGATCAAAGTCAGATATTTTGTCAAAATAATGGTATAACTCAAATCATACAGACAAAAATCTAGGAATACACTACACTCACATTACAATAAACTTAAAGAAATTACATTACCAGTATATTAACTTTAATTTTTATTAGAGTAAATAAGTAATTAACAGAAACACAAAAATGGAACACAAGAACAAAAGAGTAATCATATGAAACGATCAAGAGTTTTAATAGAACTGAAAGACTTAATATTTATAAATTTATAAACATTTTATTTCATGAGCACTAAATTGCTAATTAATTATACAGCGACTAATATGAGTAATTATTGTTGTGTTGTACGTAGATACGGCCATGTTGTGAATCAGTACTGATACATTTGTGACTCAGAAGAAACATGAGGAAATCTCAAACACAAACGCAATGTTTACTTTATTTAATAAATAATATTTATTAAAAATTTAATTTTACTAATTTTTTAAAAATTTTATTAAAATTTATATTTTATTTAATTATTTTATTTTATGTTTATTTTATTTAATGTTTATGTCTATTTTGTTTATTCTTCAAAGCTAACTGAATATAGTATAGATACTTACCATATTAATTCCAGTAATCAATTTCCACAGGATCCCGTATCTTCAGTTGGTATTGAATTGTATAATTACAATAAAACATATTTATAATTTATCAAAATTGTTTTCTTTTTAAAAATTTTGAATTTTATTATGGACATTAATGCAAATTTTGCTTTTTGTACTGGAATGATTTAATATTTAAAACATAGTATTTTCCTTGTTCTGTTGTCATTATTGCCAACTGTTAGATTGTATTTTTATTGTATTTTTAATTAAATCATTATTTTCAAATGTGATCTGGTGGTTCATCATTTTTTATTTTTGTTTATATTTATAAATATAAAATTTTTCAAGTATATTAATTTTTTTATCATTATTACAAACTTCCAAAATCTCTAAATTATTTTGAATACTGTCTTTCATGTTTTATTACTTCAATTTCTATCTTTAAAATTATGTCACATTACCTCATATTTCTTATTAAATGGTTAAAATAATTTTTTAAATATTATTCAAACACATAAATTTTATTAATTGTCAAATTACTTAGGATCTTTTATATACAAATTTTAAAGTGTGTTTTAAAAGTGAAAATTTTCATTCATTAACAGCATGAACGAATAGTGGGTTAGCTTTTTCTGGCTTTTAGATCAAATAAGAACACCAAGTAAGAGTAAATATAACCTCTATGGACGTGTGCAAGATGTATGAACTTTGTTGCTTACAAACTTTATATAATCATTTTAAAAATAAGTGTATAAAAGCTTTTATGTACTTAAATTACTTTTAAGTTAAATCAGTATCTTTGGCATAAGTTATTGTTATTCTTTAATGTTTGATTTTTTGTGATTTTCTTTTTAAATCGATAAAATTTATCTAATGTAGGTGTCACCAGGAATACATATTTATATTAAATCCTTAATTATATAGACTTTTATAAGCATAGATCAAATAAAGAATTAATAGCACCTGTTATTTGTCTATAAAAATTGATAGACTGTAAGAATGTATCAATTTCTATACTTTTTTTTATGATGTGATTGTTATACCCATATTTTTTTACCTGCTTTCCATTAATTACGTAGGGATTTTTATATTTTATATCGGCAATTATTCAGTAGTAACGGTTTATGAATCAATTCTTTTAGGGTCAAGCATTAATGGTTTTTGAAGACGGTTCTTACTATGAAGGTGAAATGCGAACTGCCGGAGTCTTTAATGGTAAAGGTACTTTAGTCTTTGCATCTGGAGATAAATTAGAAGGTAGTATGTACGGGTCATGGAGTGAAGGAATCAAACTTACTACAGGAATATTACATAAATTACCTTCTGCTCAAGTCACTTCCCCTAAGAGGGAAAAACCAAAGTAAGTAAATAAATTAAAAAATTACATTTGTAACTTACATATATATTTATAGCATTTTAAAGTTCAAATTTAGATGTGTTTAGTGTTTAGTCTTGCCATTAAACTACTCCCATTACTCAAGGTGCTTCCATGGGTTAGTCCAAACATTTCCTTCACCATCCCACTTTCATTATTCTTAAAGGAGTTTATTTGCAATGAAAATGAAATCCATTTGCTGCTCTATTTATATCTACAGTGTGAAGAAAACACCAGTGAAGTATCTGCTTCCTTGTTGGAGCTTTCTAGTAAAGAAGCAGAGATTCATTTAAGGTCATTTATCTGAAGCTCACAAAAATGATCATTTTCTGCCTGAAATATCTAGCCAGTAAAAGTGAGAATGCATTGCCTCCATATCCTATTAAATAAATCAAAATATTCTCATCTTGGTCATAGTTCAACCACAGCTGAATTCATTTAATTTACTATTGAAAAGTATCCATTATATTATTAAAATTAGCTCTGTATGCAAAGAAAAAAAATATTGATTTTTTAAAAATTTTGTTAGCTTTCAGTTTCATGTTCTAACCTTTTAACAAATAATATCTTGTTAACAGATTGTGTTAATAAGTAAGCATTTATTTACTGCAATATTATAAATTGTAGAAGTAAACATTAACAACAGTGAATTAGATTACTTAGAAAAATGTAAGGGCACCCACCCCTGTATATGTGTGTGCGTGTGCGTCCCATCAAATGGCAATATGAGAATGATTGCTTAAGTTGGCAATATTTATTTAATCTTATGGCCTTACAACCGCACCTGGTTTTTGGCTCGCCAACTACCCTTCTTCAAGCAATTCTACAAAGTGCTCATCTTCTGTTAACCATAACTTATTCAGATCTTTATTTATTCATCTTTAACCTCAATCTAGACCATTCCAGTGACCTTTTTCCTTCCAGCTTGCCATTCTACAACTCTTTCTATCATGCATCTTCTTGTCTTCTAACTACATATTCTAGCCATCTTAGTCTTCAAACTTCAACCTCTGCCACTTCAACTGGTTCCTTATATAATTCCCTTGATTCTCTACTCTTCCTCCTTCTCAACACACTGTTCCCACAAATTGAAATATAAGTCTTCCTTTACACATTATTTTAAAAAAATGACAATTTTCTTTCATTTTTATTGTTCAGTACCCATGTTTTGTTCCAAATAATAAAACAGTTTTGACTATTATGTTATAGAGCTTTATTCTAGCTGTTGTAGTTAATATCATTAATAAATGGTTATTGCTAACTGATAGATTTTAGAGCGAGGTTGACTGTATGTTCATAGGTGATGAATGAAGACAACGCCTTGTTGCTTGTTGAATAATGGTTTAATGAATTGTTGTCTTGACAGTTAATGAAATGAATTGTAACATAACGTATAACTTGACATATAAAAATCAAAAATATAAAATTAAATAAAACATTAAAGCTAATGTTCATCCGAACAAAGAATGGGGTCCATCCGGACTAAGAGTATGACTTCAACCTCTAGTAGTATGAGCAGTATGAGGTAGTATGAGCAGAACTCTTCGGTAAGCGCTAGCACCCACTAGATCGCTGCATCGGACAGCTCGATGAGAAACAGAACACTAACCATTTGTTAATTATGAAGAGAGCTCTAGATGCAGCTTTTATTCTACATTCTACTTCTGGATCTTCCAGAGATGTATTGTTAAATACTACCCTAACTATTTAAAACTCTACCACTTCTCCCATTGTGATACCTATGATTTTGACATTTTTATGTCGTCTTTAAAATTGAATTTCTTCAAATCAACTTTTGTTTTCAAAGTTCACTTCTACTTTTTGAGAAATACTCCTGCCAGATTATTTATATCATTTGTGACCTGGTTCATCTTTTTATAGATCGATATTACAACTACAACATCCTTACAATCCCTTTAAATGTCTCTTCTATAAAAGCAGAAGTGACAGACACCAATCTCCTTGTTTCACTCTAGTTTTGATTTTAAACCCAGAAATATGATCCACTTATTTTCATAACACTTTTCTCACCTAATCAGTTTATCAAGCCAAATCTAGCCTTTTTTTCCAAAATTTTGTCTGATAATGCTATTATATACTATTTTATACCTTTTTAAAATCAGTGAATATATGTATGTGCTTTTTTGTGCTCTTAATAAGTAGTTAAATGAAATAATTTAAATAAAATTTTATACTTTCCTCAATGTTCATCTGTCACATAAAAGAACAGTTAATTTTGAATGTTGTTAAGATTCAGGTTATTTTAAATTTTCATGTGATTTAATTTTTTTTATTTAAAATAATTTTTTTGATAATGATTTCACCATCGAAGAAATTATATGTTAAAAGTAAAAAATTCTTCTTTGGTAGTAAGTAAATATTAATATTTTACACTGTTCACGGTAGTTAAAAATTGAGTGTTTGTCAGTTTGCAAAATTAATGCAACAATTTCTTCAAAAAGTTTATAATTATCTGCCATTTAAGTGTAAAATTTGTTAAATATAAACCCTAATAATTAAAAATTTATTCCCTATTAATAAATTCTGTGTAAAGTTTTAAGAATATTTTTAATGGATTGAATATGTCACTGTGGGGATAAAGAAAAAATGGGTACAATTTAGTTAACTAGTTTAATAGTAAACGAAAATTCTAAAATGTTAATTTATTACATAACTAACATGTACCCTAGTATATATCATTATAGATCAGATTATATCTATAACAATAAATAAACTGAAAATTAATAATAAAGACCTGAAATTTATAGGTAATATTATAACTATCATTAGAAATATATGTAAACAAGATTATTTAGAGTGTAACAACAAATTTTACAGACAAGATAATACTTTAACCATGGGATTTCCATTTTTGACTGTTATGGCTGAAATTTATTTACAGGAATTTAATGGAATAGTGTATATGGTATTACCCACGATCACAAAATTCAATTATGGGTTTGATATGTGGATGATATTTTGGTAACGAACCTATTATAAACAGTAATGAACATTTAATAATTTTAAAAAACTTAATTCCTATCATAATAATTTAAAATTTTCATTCGAAACTGACAAATACATAAATCTAACGTTTTTAGATGTTGATGTAGAAATTAATAAAAGCAATAAAATTATAACATCTGTATATAGGAAATCAACAATTAGTAAAATAACTATTAACAGAAGTTTGAATCATCCTTTGACACACAAAATTAATACATTTACAAACATGTTAAATAGAGCAATCAATACATTATACACATGATAATAAAAAAAAACTAGATTCAGAAATGGATATTATAAAATGTACTGCAGTAAAAAATGGATATAACATCATTAATTGATAATATTTATAAAAACAAAAACTTAAATCTATTAATAAAACAACGTTGATACCTATAAATAATAAAAATGTTGATGAAAATATTTATATAAATTATATCTATATTAACAACATTATTGAAATTCTGGTTAATGTTTACGATAAAAAATATAAAATAGCTTAGAGACCACACAGTTAATAAAACATTTAAAAATCGATAATAATGATAATGATTCTAATAATTTGTGTGGTATCTATAAAATAACATGCAGTGATGGTAACAAAATTTGTATTGGAAAAACTAGTTGATCATTTGAGGCGAGGTTTGCAGAACATTTTAGATCTTATTAAAACGACAATGTAGGTTTCTCCAGTCTTATTTAATTTAGACTATTTAATAATCAATAAACATTCATTCACCGATTTGGATACAAATTTAAGTATAAAAGAAATTGTAAGAGGATGTGATAATAGTAAAAGATTAAATATTTTAGAAAAATATTATATTTACAACTATAGACAAAAGTTTAATTTGATTAATGTACAGACAGGATTTGATAATGACTTTCTTATCAAAACCGCCTTAGATAACAGCACATTTATATAATTTAAATAAAAATTCAAAATATTTTAGTACAGTACTGTATGTGTGGCTACCCACATATAAAAAAATTTTAATCTTTTTAACTTTTATGACTACATATTTTTATAAGTTTACAATTTTTAAGTTTTAAATTTTTAATATGTGATTTTTAAAAAAGAATATGTTTTATTAACTGATGACGAGGGAAACCCTTGAAAGTATTTTTATATAATAACAACAAGCATAAGGTAAGAAGGTATTATTGAATTCTGTACTCTTGGTGATAAACTTTTTATACTTTTGTCTGACATAAACAGTAGAGAGGGGAATATGGATAAATACAATAACAAAAAAAAAGGATTGATATTTATAAGTTAATATATATGTAACTTTATCTGTTTTATAATATTATTTGTGAATTTGTAAAATAAATAGGACTTAATGATTAATAAATAATTCATTTATTTTGTTTTTTTTTTTTTTTTCATTTTTTGATGTGAAATCTTGATAAAACAATTTAAAACAAAAAGTACAATTTCCTTAATCAGTTTGCTTTAGAAGGGTTAAAATACTATTAAGTGTTTATTAAAAGTAATCATAGGTTTTGAAAACAAACTGCACTGCTTCATAATTCTCATAGAAATTTATTTCAGTTGTCGCAGTTAATTTGTCGATACTGATTATGAAAATATTTTTGTTTTTACAGGATGTTTGGCAAATTATCAACACCTCCAAACCAAAAATGGAAAGCAATATTCCGTCAGTGTTGGGTTTCATTAGGTGCTTCACCAGATGGCCGTATATCAGAGAGAGATCGTCAAAGAGAAAGTCAAAGAGCATGGGAAAATATAGCAGCAGCTTTAAGTTCACCTCATGCTTCAAGTCATCGTCATAACGAAAAATTGTTTACAATTCCTGATTTTGGTAGAGAAAACCTTGATGTAGATGGTTTTAAAAATATGTGCAGCTATCTTAAACAGGTTTGAATTCCTTTTTTTCTATTTATATGTGTAAATCTGTAACAGAAATGGAAGTCACTGAATAAATAATTGTTGTATATATTAAATACAACTCATATAAATATACAAGTTAAAATTTGGTATGTTTATTAATGCGATTTTATGAAAGGCTCATTCATTTAATAAAATTTGGTCTTGGCCCAGATTCAACTTCAGGTTTTATACTATATTAAAAAAAATGTCATACTTGAACCGTAAGTTAGAAATTTTTTTTGTTTGTGTTTTCAATTGAATGTCAGTTCTTAAAAAAATTAATAAAAATAAAACTATATGTTCATAAAATTGTAATCAGTTCTTGTCTTAAAAATTTGTCAAAAAACGTCTTTAAGCATTTTATTTGCTTACTGTCATTTTAGTTATGGTAAGTGATATATGACCAATAATGTTGGGTTGTAGTGTGAAAGAAAGGTACTAGAAAACCATATAATTTTTTTATTACTGTTCTTTAATATTTATTGGGGCAGTATTTTTAATGTACCCAGTATTACTTAGATTTTTATATTTTATTGATATTAAAAAAAATTAATTTTGTAAGATTGTAGTTTTTATGCATATTTTTAATTTAATTTCTTTACTTTATGATATTTTTTATTTTTCTCATTACATATTACAAAAAATATTTTAATAAAATTCCTGAGATTCATCTTTTTAAATTTATTTAATTTGTATATATATATATATATATATATATATATTTTAATTCAAATAATTCATTAACATATTGACCATTGTGTTAATAAAATTGAATATTATATGAAATGTAAATCACCAAAATACATTAATTAAATTAATTAAGCTTATTTATAAGTTAAATTTATCATATTAATCATGCTTTATTTTAGTAACACATTTCCTTAATTTTTTAATATTTTTATTTAATGTGCAATTAATAAAATTAATATAATCATGACTGAGGATGTGGAATCTTCCAAAAGTACTACTAATACAAATTAAAGTAAGATATGTCTTATCTCATTAGTCTGTAACTTGGTTTATATTAAAAGAATTAAAAATATTATTTAACAGTAGAGAAAAAAAATAATATGAATCTTAAAAAGATTAATCTCAAAAGAATAAAAGAATTTTGTGTATATATATATATATATATATATATATATATATATGTGTGTGTGTGTGTGTGTGTGTGTGTGTGTGTGTGTGTGTGTGTGTGTGTGTGTGTGTGTGTGTGTGTGCGTGTGTGCGTGTGTGTGTGTGTGTGTGTGTGTGTGTGTGTGTGTGTGTGTGTGGAGTTAATACATAGAACAGTTATTAGGACATGTGTCCTAATTCTGCAGCTGTGTATTTACTCAGTTGTATCTATATTTATATTCTAGATGGTGCAGAGATGCCTAAAAAATCTTTTTTGCACCCCAACAAATATGTTTTTAATTTTAAATTTCTTAGTTTAAAATTTCTTCCAATTATTTTCATTTAGTTTTTCTTACTGTCTTCGCACATCTGTATTATATATGAATCATATATCAAATTGTTATGAAATTGTTTGAAAAGGATGACTTTGTCTTAATCTGAGATGATTGTTAAAATGATTATGACAGAAATAAAATCAGTCATTGTAATCATTTTGAATTAATTTTAGCCAATGTAAAAAAGAGAATAGTAATACTTGGCTTTTACAAGTTTAAAAATCAAAACAGATCTTTAAAAATCAATATGAAAAGGTGAAACTGAAAATGTGACCATAGAAACTAGAGAAGATGTATTCATCTTGCTGAAGAACTGCAATAGGATTTTTTATTGTACTATCATCCTGAAGACTTATAAAAATTTCCTTAGAAGATCAGGGCTTTGCAGTTGTAATTTTTTTTATTAATCTCCATTTGTAAATCAAAAAATTTGTTGTACATTATTATTAATTAGATTGTACAGAAATTATTAGTACACATAATAAAGAAATCAGACATAAGGCACATTTTAATTAGATTTATAATGCAATAACTAAATATAACTAACAAACAACTTTTTTTTTTTATAGTAGAAAAATTTATGTTCAAACCATTATTTGGTTTCTGTGGTGAAGTCTTTATTTACACAGATTTTTTGTATGCTTTTATACTATAAAATATGTCTCAATTAGATCATTAACAGTAAACATTTAAACAAAGTAACTAATTACTTTCTTCTATTACTTCAGTCTACACATTAGGTTACTCTTCAGCATCTGAAATTTGTATAGTTAGATATTCATCTGATTAAGTAGTGAAGAGGCCGTGTCTCCCTGGGGTTGGTGTGGTGCACAGTTTGGGAATCACTGATCTAATGTTTTAATGTTGTGTAATCTGAGATTTCTTCTAAATTAATCAGATCAGCCTCTTCAGCTTAGAATACTTTTTAGTTTTATCTCGTTGTTGCCTAACCATCTGAAGCATTAACAGTGTCTTTGCCCAGTGACTAAATAATGCCTTTCTAACAACATCTAAATAATTTCTAGTTAAGACGCGTACCAGCTGATCGTATGTGGTAGTTCATCAAGTAATTTATTTTCAAGTAATCCAGTAATTTATTTAATAGATGCTCATAATTTATGGCAAACATAAAGTAACATTGAAATTTAAAATAATAACTTTACATTATACAACACAACAAAAAAAGTACAACAAATTTTTTTACTTAAATTTGTGAGTTGAGTATTGCAAAAAAGGTCAATAAGTAGACAGGCAGTAAAAGAAACACAGACATATTTAAAATCTTAAATACCATTAAAATTTCATTTGCATTAAAAAAGCTGACAACACAATTGTAGGACTTTCCCATCATGAAACTTTTTTCTGATGGACGGCTTACACACATACACACACAACTTAATTTATAATTTTATTTAAATATTTTTTATACATCTTTATGTCAGTATGCTACACTAGCACTCCATATGGTGACAGGGTGGTACTATTGATGCAGTATACCCACTTAGCCACTAATTTAGAGCGTTTTTTATGATGGTCGTATGATTTTGAAAAACCTTTATTGCAAATATTATTATTAAAAAATGTGCCTAAGAAAAATAAGACATTAATTAGGTGAAATCTCGAAACTGAAGGTGACCTGCTCTACAGCCTCATCTCCCTGACCTTTTAAGTTGAAAATTTAATGACATCAATGCCTCGTATACAGAAGTAATTTGACCTAGTTTGGTCAAAATCGGTTCTGTAGTTTTGGAGATATAAGATGTGAGACACCAAACACACACACACATGTACATGTACATATGAACATCTGCAAAATTTCCATCCGGTTTTATGGTTTTTTGATTTCCTTAGGTGTCAAAACATCAAGATCTGATGAAAACTACATTTGCCCAAATTGGATTGATTAGAATACTTTCCCTTCCTCAGCTATAGCTCTGCTATACGCTAGACGAGAAAGTAAAAATATTGTATTGATTTATAAAATAATGAAAAAGTAAAATTGATAAAACAACAGTATGGTGATACGGTAACTAGAATGTTAATACTCATGTTAGTTAATGTTGGAAGTTCATGCAAGTTCTGAGGTAATAATATTACTCATCTGATGTTACATTATTATTGAATAGATGAAAATTTTGTGCGACCTGTCAATCACATACTTTTAGTAAAATAAGGGAAATGTGGAAGTATGGTGATAAACTATTTTCATAGACTGATCATCCTTTTTTACTGTCTGCTACTTTTCTTCACTTCTTCTCCATTATTTGTATGGGTGTAGTCTGGCCGTGTTAGATCTTCTTTGCTAACTGTATCAGAACATTGTTAATAGAGCTAGTGCACTCTTGGTATTATCTAGTCAGGGGCCTGCCCTGAAGACTGACTCAGGAATCATATTCCTTAACTGATAACTGTATAATAAGCCTAATGGATGAACTGCTTGTTATATGAAACCGAGCCCAAAATATAAGTTACGTATTACAGTAAGCAATCATAAATTGGTGTGTCTACTGTGGATTTGCGGATTTGCAATAGTTTAAATTTAATCTTTATTGATCTTTTTTTTACTTGTATTTTATATTAACATGATAATTATTATTTATATGGTTACAGGCTTTTGAGAGTTCATATCATCCTATGGGAATAGCCCTTTCTGAATTAACCAAAGCTTATAATAATACATACGGTGTGGTTTGTGACCATTCTTATCTTCTTTTGCAACATGCTGTAGAAGAACTTAATTCAATCATTGAACGGCTTTACCAAATTATTCGGTTATTATTTCCTGCATTACCAGCTCCTGGTGAAGAAATAGTTTTAGGCGACGAACCAAGGTAACTATTTTACATTGCATAAACTGTAGATACAGTTTAAATTGTATGTATGTTTTTCTTATGCAGTTTATCCAAATTTTTTATTTTTTTTTTCTTGCCTTTAAATAAGTAACTGTGAGAGTTATATAACATTACATATTCTATCATTCTTTATTAAAGCAAAAACGGTAATTGTTTTTTCACACCGCAAGAATTATAATTATTTATCTAAATAAATAAAAAAATGGGGAATATTATTAAATTGGAAAATATTTTTTACCTAATTTTAAAATTAATTTTACAACCATAAAACCTGGCATCTAGGTAAAAATTTTGAAGCTGAAAATATAATTAAAACTAGCTGTCTATTCATGTGGTGCTAATGTACAAAAAAAATTTGTAAGATCAAATAGATACAAAATAATCTTTTAATATGGACTTTTATTAAATTTAGATGGGATTGTTTGGAAATTGTTAAATAAGAAATTGCTCCTATAAATATTTTATGTTGAAAGATAGAATATATTTCAGATACGGATGAAATTAACTATCATTAACTATGGGATGGCTGAAAAGCATAGTTGCTTATAACTAGCAATTGAAAAGAGATAGTCAAATGAAACAATATGGCGCTTAGAAGTATATTTTATTTGGTACAAAAATTTTAATTATTGCTAGAAAAAATTTATTTTCCTTGTGGTTATCGTTTACAGTTGCTACACATTTCTTCCAACAGCGAACCAATTTTCTCATTCTGTGAATGAAGAATGTTGATAGTCTTTCCTTGATCCACGAACTCTCTGGGTCTTTAAGTTCATCATCCGTCAATATCCCTTAATATTGATCTTTAATTGTAGAAATAAGCGAAAATCCGCAGGGTCTGAAATCTGGTGAGTATGGAGTGTGTGGATAGGTTCAAATTTCATCCTCACAACATTTGGCCACACACATCGGCACAATGTGTTTGGCTAAGTGTTATCATTTTACTGAATTCTGTGGTTTGTCAAACACAACGTGCATATCTCCTAAGGTATTTTAATGTCTCTATTTGTTGGACAGAATTTAGAGTTCAGGTACCAGCTTCCAGGTAGTCTATCACATACACATTTCAAATCCCAGAATACTATCAAGAGATTGTTCTTTGAATAAGGTTGTGTCTTGAATTTTTTTGGTTGTGACAAATTATACTGCCAGTAGTTCTTACTCTACCGTTTTTCTTCTGGGTTGTAATAAAGTGCCTGAGTTTTAACCCCCTCCCCATCACAATATTGAAAAGGAAGTCATTTCCCTTGACCCAATAATGTTTTAGAAGCTGTTCACAACATCTCTTTTATTGTTGTTTGTTTCTTTTCTGTGAGCTTGTGTGGCATCCATCGCAAACAGATTTTATGATAGACCAGTTGTACTCGTTCTTTCAATATCCCTATCTGGATGGCAGTGCATTGTGCGAGACAATGGATATTTTGAATCATTCGTCCACTTCCTTTTGGTGCTTCTCATAGTTCACAGAAGCTGGATGACCACTGCAGGGTTCATCTTCAACATTCATCTTCAACCAGCTTCTAATGCATAAAATTTTATTGCCCACCTACTCAAAGAACTTTAATCAACACTTTCATCACCATAAACAGCTTGTAGACAATGATGAATGTCACTGGTGTTTACTTTTTCCACTGCTAAAGATTCCATCATTGCAATTTCTTCTAGATACGTCGTAGTAGGCATAATAGACTCCACAACAATAACAACTGACAGAAAATAAGTAGGTGTGGGACGAGTTTTAGAATATTAATAGTAGGAGAATGAAACTATAAGATGACAACTCCTGTCCCTTGGTGTTGACATTTTGTTCCCCTATTACATTCCAGTGTGCATTTCATTTTAGCCGCCCTACACATCTTTGTGCAGATTTTATGAATCAGTGCCACTGCAGTTAACCCATCGGGTTGGTCTAGTGGTGAATGCGTCTTCCCAAATCAGCTGATTTGGAAGCCGAGAGTTCCAGCGTTCAAGTCCTAGTAAAGCCAGTTATTTTTACACAGATTTGAATACTAGATCGTGGATACCGGTGTTCTTTGGTGGTTGGGTTTCAATTAACCACACATCTCAGGAATGGTCGAACTGAGAATGTACAAGACTACACTTCATTTACACTCGTACATATCATCCTCATTCATCCTCTGAAGAATTATGTAAACGGTAGTTACCGGAGGCTAAACAGGAAAAAGAAAGTGCCACTGCAGTTATGGGATAAGCAGAAATAGTTCATAATGAGGTACAAATAGACTTTCTTGCATCGTGTTTATTTTTTAACATTAATTATGTATGCATTTAAATTTATTAATAGTTTATTAAATTTATTATCAATAGAGTACAGTTCTTTTTGCTTCACATTTGGATTGATCAGCTAATACATTGTACTATAAGGTGCCATTTACATAAATGAATAGTAACCAATATGTGAATGAATAGCAAACTTCTTAAGGTTAGATTGTTGTTTATTTGTTACCTGTTTTATGTTTAGCATTATCTTTTATATATTTTTGAAGATCAGTGTATAATTTACATTCTTATGAATTTATGGTTGTTTAAACATTATTTAAAATGAGTAATTAAAGCTAAGTTTACATATTTTGGTTATTATCTTTAACATTATTTGTTTAATAATTTTAACAAGACTAACATTGAACAATATGTTTCCAAGTAAGTAGCTTTGAGAGGAGAAAGAAGCAGTTATAGGACTTACATAATTATTTACATAATAAAGAAGAAATCCACATGATATCATGATTGAACAAATTGGTTATTTCTAATTCAGAATTCTGCAAAAGTCATAATTGTATTATAGTATTCATAAGTATTGTATTATAATAGTCTTAATTGTAATTATATTAATGGTAATACTTTTTATAGAAATAATATTTAATGGTTCACTTTAAAGTAGCATAAAGTCTACCAAGTATCATATAATTCTTGGAAAACATAACAGTAGTTACTGGTATAATAAATACATGTTAAAAAAAATTATGGATTTTGTATGTTATGATATTTTGATAATGTATGATAAACAGGTCGGTTTAGAATATGGTGAAATATTCTAAAAATAAGTAGTTTTTTTGTAAAAGTGGAATATATACTTCACAATTAGAAAACAGGTAATTTCACTGTTATGATATAAATATAAAAAAAGAGAAAAATATATTAAAACTCTATATATATATATTTATCAGTAGCAACAATTAACAACAGATAAATCACCTTACCACCACAAAATAAAAAATAACAATCCACACTGTAATAATCTTAATAGAGCCCTAGAAAATATAAATAATGATAATATTGAGTAATATCAGGAATTTAATTTAAGATAATAAATAGCGATGAAATATAGTTAAAATAAAAATGTTATAAATTAATGTATTAGTAAGCATCAATTTAAACAAAAATAAAATTAATAAATTCGCAAATTAGGAGAAGCAGAAAATAATTGTCTATATTCCTTGTGTAATGCTAACTTGTATTTTTTTTTATTTAAAAAAAGCAATGATTGGGAATTGTCTATAATTAATATTAATAAACTCATATTTTTTATATATAGATTTCAATAATTATTCATTTTCTTTTATATCACTTTTATTATTAGTTATTGTGAGGTCCATCAGATTATCAAATTGAAGGATTCTGGAAGGAAGCAAAGAGAACTTTCCTCATTGACATAATCATATTATAAAAACTCAAGATTCCTTAAACTGGAGTTTTTGAAAATAATGGTTGTAACATTACAATAACTCAATTTTCATTAATTTAAGGAAGGAGGTAATAAATTTCAGTTTTAATTATTTATAGGGGGCAGAGAAGTTACATAAGCAACTATAACTTCTTAGACATTCCCTGAAAAATAATATATTTTGAAAATAATGCTCGACTACTGTAGAATTAAATTTTTTTTACGAAGAGGATTAAGGAATGTGGAGTACTTGGTTAAGCTTAACCTTTCAGTACCATAAAAGTTTTTCTAACTCCAAGTATTACGTGCTCCTGTGAACAAGTGACATATGGCTTTATCAATTTTTTTTATCTTCAGTCATTTGATTGGTTTAATGCAGCTCTCCAAGTTTCCCTATCTAGTGCCAGTCATTTCATTTTGGTATACCCTTACATCCTAATTCCTAACAATTTGTTTTATGTATTCCAAACATTGCCTGCCTGCACAATTTTTCCCATTTATCTGTCCATCCATTCTCAAAGTGACTATTCCAGGATGCCTTAATATGTGGCTTGTAAGTCTGTTTCTTCTTTTAACTATGTTTTCCAAATGTTTCTTTCTTCATCAATTTGCCGCAACACCTCTTCATTTATCATTTTATCCACCCATCTGATTTTTAATATTCTCCTATACCACCACATTTCAAAAGCTTCTAATTTTTCTTCTCGAGCACTGATCGTCCAAGTTTCACTTTCTTATAAAGCTATGATCCAAACATATTTCAAAAATGTTTTCCTGGCATTTAAATTAATTTTTGATGTAAACAAATTATATTTCTGACTGAAAGCTCATTTTGTCTGTTATTCGGCATTTTATAATGCTCCTGCTTTGTCCATCTTTAGTGATTCTACTTCCCAAATAACAAAATTCCTCTACCCCCATAATCTTTTCTCTTCCCATTTTTATATTCAGTGGTTCATCTACATTATTTCTACTACATTTCATTACTTTAATTTGGTTCTTGTTTATTTTCTTGCAAAGTAATAGTTTTCTTGCAAAGGTAGTTCTTGCAAAGAACTTCATCCATGCCATTCATTGTTTCTTTTAAATCTTTTTTATTTTCAGCTAGAATTGCTATTTGATCAGAAAATCATAGCATCTTTATCTTTTTACCTTGCACCAAGCTTTATCATAATCAACCTTTATTTTTTTTATATGTATTATTTAATATATTATCATGAAGAGATACTAAAGGAAAAGAAATTAAGGGTTAAGTGAGGATATAATTATTACATAGCTTTGACTCTCAGGAAAAAGTAAGCTTTAAAACAGTATATTGCATTATTAAATTTGCATTACATATGGACTTGATTGGCACAGCTTTGCACAGTCAATACCAATCTACACTTAAACCAAATTAACTTCATGTGCAGAAAATATATAAACTTAACAACTTTGATATCACACTGACCAAAACACCGAATAATTCAGGTTCAGATATGATATAATTTTTTTTATAGTTGGAATTTCTTTCTTTGTCATGTAAAAATTGTGCAGAATTTTAATTACATCTGAATCAAAATCGTCAATAATAGTTTTTTGACTAGTCTATTTTTTTTCAGAACTTAATAGTACACCTTCAATATCAACATTTTTCACTTTTTTGATGTTGCAAATTGTTTGATATCTGATTTTCCTGTGCTTGCAAACACCACTCTTTTTATTAAACATACAATAGGATAAAGTAATCTACCAGGTTGTTTCTTCTATTCATCAAAGTATTTAATAACATTACTATCTTCATTATGAATATACAGTTTTATCACGTTTGTGAAAATGTGATGTGTTTTATTTCACCTTTGTAAAATAAATAATAAAAAGGTGATAAAATAACAAAAGAGCTAGTAATAGCCTCAGTTTTATGATAACTGAAAATGTTGCAAATAAACAATGTAAAATTAAATATTAGTATCCATACTGAATGCAAATAATAATAAAAAAATGTTATATTTGTTATGATTGAGTTATCTCTCTCTTCGTTCTATAAATGTAATATACATTCATAAAGAGTATTATTATTTTTAATTAATTCTCTCTTCATTTTAATTTTTTTTAAATTAATAAACTTTATTTATTGTGCAGTTATTTTGTGTCAAATTATAAAGAATATTTTTATTCTATTCGTTAAGTTGTTTGGTAGCTAAAATTTACATTTTGCTATGTTTCTGAATTATAAATTGTTAACTGGTTGTCTGAATCCCAATCTTATTGATTACAGAGTTCTATTATCACAATTGTTTGAACTTAATTGATTTTTCTCATGATTTCTTTTGTAGCGATGTTGTAAGCATGGTGACATTGCTTCATCCTGTAATTCTCCCTCGTATTTGTTCAGAACTTTTTGACTTGTACACATTGGATAACAAACAAGAAAATGATGCTTTTAGAAGAAGACTATTAGAATTAAATCAGCATCCAGACTCTATATTAATGAAATTCTTAGGCATTGACAGGTAACTTTTTTTTTCTTTATTGTTGTTAATTTTAAAGATTATTAACTGTTGTGATGATCCTAGTTGTATGTAATTACCCAAAAATAAACTGTTATCCAAATAAATTGTTAAGTTTCATGATCATTACCGCCTTTTTAAATAAGGTTTTAAGCAAATTGCAACCGTTTACTTACTATTCTTTTTTATTCAGAAAAATGTATTGTGAAATTATAGAATTTTAGAAGTATGTTGTTAACTGACTTCAAAATGGGAGTTTTTAATTGAATTGTATTTTTTTTTTATGCATGTTCAAGTCTTACTCTACACTGATTGAACCGATCTGGATGATTCATTTTTAATTTCCAAGACCCTCTGAATGGTCCCATTGTATGTTTTTTAAAATAGATTATTTCAAGATTTTTGTGAAGTACAGTTACTTATGGGGATTTTGAAGATTTATTTTGTTACTGCATGGTACTGAATCTTTACGAGGTTTGATAAAAAAAAATAAGCAGAATTTTAAATTGTTCGTGCTGTATTGGTCTAATTGTTGCAAATTTTTTTTTGTATTAAAACACTTGCCCCTAACATGTATTTTCATTGTAGTCATATTGGACGCTTAGTTTATTGTTGACTTACAAAAAGGCTACATCTGTTTTCATATGGTCAGCAATTTTTAACTTGTAGAAAAAATGGAACAAAGAATTTGATTAAATTTTGCTTTAAGAATGGAATAAAGTGCAGTACTGCAATTGAAAATGTTGAATGTTGCTTTTGGCAATTTTTCTATGAATAAAACAAGCATTTACAACTGGTACAAAAGTTTCCAAGTAGGCCATGAAGACTTTGAAGATGACAAGCACCCTGGACATCCCAGCAAATCAACAACCAATAATAACATTGAAGTGATGAAAATTATTATGGACAATCGCTGAATAACTATCATATTGGTTGATGATGATGTTGGCATATCATTTGGTTCATGCCAAGCAATTGTTTTTGGATGTTTTGGACATGAAACGTATGGCAACAGAATTTGTTCCAAATTGTTTAATTTTGACCAAAAGCAGAGCTGAATAAACATTGTTCAGGAGTTGCTGAATCAAGTGAATGATGATTCAGAACTGCTCAAATGAATCATAAGTGGTGATGAAACATGGGTGTATGGATATTATGTCTAAACTAAGGCCCAATCATCCCAATGGAAGCTTCCCGAAGAACCAAACCCAAAAAAGGCTCATCAAGTTCAATCAAATGTGAAAGTCCTGATCACTGTGTTCAACACCAGGATTTGTGGCAAAACATTTCATGGTAATTATACCATGATAATGTACCTGCTCACACTTCATTGCTTATTCGTGAATTTTTGGCCAAAAACAACATTGTTGTGATGCCTCAACCTTTGTATTTGCTGGACATGGCCCCATGTGATTATTTTCTATTTTTCAAGCGAAAAGAACTATGAAAGGACGACATTTTGCCAAAATTAAAGAGATAAAGATAGAAAAGCTGAAGGAACTAAACACCCTACTGAAAATTGCATTCCAGAAGTTCTTTGAAGATTGGAAAAAGCACTTGGACAAATGTATATTCTATATGAAGGGAAATACTTTGAAGGTGACAAGTCAATGTTGATGAGTAAATAAAGATTTTTTGAGGAAAATTAAAATTCCACATATTTTTTTATCAAACCATGATGATATACATAATTGGAAAATTTGAGATAAAAGCATAATATTTATCTAGCAGTTTTGAGAATCTTTTACCTCACACTCAGTAGTAGTGTGTTTTATGTAATATCTGTGCCTTTCTAGATTCTCCACCATCATGTTTTTATAAGACTTGTTTCACAGAGGCAGTATTTTTGTAGGCTTATCTATATTATTGTAATAATAAAAATAGTACTGAAATGTCAGATATATATATATATTTTTAATTTGATACCAACTTCAAAGTGGAAATCTAAAAAATTTTGAAAAAATATTTTTATTATTTCTAAGTGAGTAAAAAAAGTTAATTTTGTTTGAAACAAAACAAAATAATGTTTTTTTAAATGTTTTTTTCAATTTTTTAATATTTCTAGATAGAAATTCAATTTAAATGTTATTATGATTCTATTCTACTGCATGTAATAAATCTAAGTGAAACTCTATAATGAAAACTAACATTCAAAATATCATCCCAGTCTCACTATTACATCATACTCTGTAAAGCTGAATATTGATTCCTTTGTAATATCTTGTTAATTTCATGTAATTTTTTTAGATTACAGCAGTTTAATGTGAGTACAGTAATTGCTCTCATGACATTTTTTTTTTTTTTTTTAGTAAAAAATTTTCTTTAAATTGACAATAACTGTTATAGTCATTAGCGACTAATAAATATTTCAAAAACATATAATGAAACTGCATCCAGAATTGTTGTTTGGAAAATCATTAATGGATTATCTGTGGAATATTATTATTTCCAAGGGTCAGTGAAATATAAATTGGACTTTATTTTTAACATTTTCAGTACAGAATAAAGGTGTAAAACATATTTACTGCTTTTCTATGTACTTTCCGTGAATTTTTACCGATTTTTTCCAAAGTGTAGGGAGGTTGTGTATCCCTTCTTAATAAATTGTCTGAGAACATATCACAAGCCAATTGCATAGAAGCTCCAGAATTGATGCACTCCCAGTCCCTCCTTCAGTTGCCTAAATAAGAAGAAATCACAGTACAATATATCTGGACTCTACATGGGATGTGCTAAAGTTACCCAGTAAAATTTGTTCAGTTTATACAGACTGCTAACAGCTGTATGAGATCTGACAATCTGAAGGAGAATTACACCTCTGATTGGCTGATGGTGCCTTTTTCCTGTAGGCAGTTACACTTTGTCTAAGAGCTAGCAGTAGTACACAGCATTCACAGTGAAACATTCATAGAGGAAATCAATGAGCAATACAGCTTTCCGGCCTAAAAGACGGTTATGAGGACTTTTCCAGCTGACTGATGCTTATTCATTTGTACAATGCAAAGCTCCACTCCTATGCCTCTGCATACTCACAGATTTCGACTGGAGTGTAGTGATGATTCATGTGACATCACATGTAATTATTTGATTCAAAGAATTATTTCAGTCTTGTTGAAATCGATTCAGAAGTCTTGGGCAAAGTTCCTGTTAAACCTGTTTCAACAGGTCCAATCTTGCACAGACTTGTGGAATCCATGGTGCGCTTTGTGATAATGGAATGGGCACTTCCATGACTGATACCCAATTTTAAAGCATTTCATCAACCATATGGTGTCATTGTTTTCAATGGGGTCTTGGAGTGATTGAATGGTGTCATTCGTCACACTTGTCCTTGGAATGCCTGTTGTGACTCATGTTCTAGAGCTTCAAGTCTTCCTTTAAATTTGCTGGCCCGCTAAAGACTTGGGTAAATGGCAACATTTTATCTTCAAATTGCACACACAATTTAATTGAAATTTAAGATGTTTAATGTCCTCAACAGGAGAAAATTGATGAGAGTATGTTGTGCAACTGACAATGGAATCCCATGCTTCTGACCAGGGAAATGTGAATACTTAGGCAGCTGGAGTGTGCTTCCTCTCCTCATAACTCCACTGTCAGTATTTCTCTGCACCAATCTACTCATGTTTGTGCACAAGCCATGAAGACAAAAGTTTTGTTTATATTGCTGACTCTTATATATTACTTTATTGTAGTGTTATGACCTCATACATGTTATGTATGTATTTTAATGAAGATAATGATGTAGACAAAGTGTCTGGTGTAAAAGTGCCTGTTACTAGAGGACTGAACCCAAGATCAACAATTTAAAAGCCACATAGTAACCATTACACAAGTGACAAGTGGCCTAAATGAAGGGAATTATTAAAGGTTCATAAATAAAATTTTGACATAATCTTAATCTTTTTTGTAAGATTATGACAAATGTTTGTCACGACTGTTGACAGCTAAAAAAAATTTTGAAGTAAGATTAAAATAGTGTTAGCTACTTATTGAAGAATATTACAATAGGTGACAAGATGTGCATGCAATTATGACATCAAAAAACACTCAGCATAGTTGGTAGGAGGTTCTTTGGCAAGATCAAAAATGCATACCAAAATTACTCAAATGTGAAGGTTATGTTGATTATATATTTGATTGGAAAGGCTATGTGAGTCATCTAAGAATATTATTAGTATCAACAGATACTAATATTATTCTCAATATTTGCATTAGTATTTACTTGTAATAGTATAATAGTATTATTATCTATTGATAATAATATTATTCTTAGCAGTTGGAGTAGTTTTAGTACTTGTTCATCCCATGAGTATAAACATTCATTATAGAATCATTATATACGAGGATAAATCAAATAGGAACAAAAATCCTGTTTATATAGCGTCTACACTATATAAACGGCATCTACAGTCTACGGTTGGTAGAACTGGGCCCATGCATATAGTACGCTTGGGTAGGGTCATTAGGCATAACCCACCGGGTTGGTCTAGTGGTTAACGCGTCTTCCCTAATCAGCTGATTTGGAAGTCTAGAGTTACAGCGTTCAAGTCCTAGTAAAGCCAGATATTTTTACATGGATTTGAATACTAGGTCGTGGATACCGGTGTTCTTTGGTGGTTGGGTTTCAATTAACCACACATCTCAGGAATGGTCGAACTGAGAATGTACAAGACTAACACTTCATTTAAACTCATACATATCATCCTCATTCATCCTCTGAAGAATTATCTAAACGGTAGTTACCGGAGGCTAAACAGGAAAAAGAAAGAAAGAAAGGGTCATTAGGCATGTGGAGAGCTGGCCATTCCACACTCCCAACCAATTCATCAGTAATGCTCACAGTGTCGGAGCAACAGGTGCACCCCTCCACTATGCCACGCATAATTATAAAATTTCTTCCTCGTGAAGGAGCTCAGGTGACGAAAATTTTCCAGAGATTGGCTGCACAGTTCAAGGACCAAACATTCTCAAGCAGTCGTGTGTTTGCCCGGCATAAAGAGTTCAAGTAAGGATGAGAACGAGTGGAAAATCAGTAACACAATTACTGTCCTTGGACCAGCAGTACAGACGAAAACATTCACATGGTTCGTGACATTTTTGAAGACGATAGATGGGTGAGAGTATCTGAAATTGCAGAACAGGTCTGAATAAGTTATGGAAGCTGTCAAGCAATCATCACAAACAACCTACAGTTCCATAAAGTGTGTGTTAGATGGGTCCCTCACCTTTTGAACGCAGATCAAAAGTTGAGACATTTGGAGGTCTGTCACAGGCTCCAAAAGAAGGAAGGTGATGCATTTTTGAGTTGGATCATCACCTGTGACAAAACGTGGGTCCGCCTCTACACTCCCCAGTCGAAACAAGCCAGTATGGAGTGGTGGAGGAAAACCAAGACAGCCTCAGTGAAAGCCAAGACTTGACTGTCAGTTGGCAAAGTAAAGTTCTTTCAACCATTTTTTTTAACCAAGGAGGCATTTTGCTCACTGATTTTTTTTCATGAGCTACGCACAATTAGTGCTGCTTACTACTGTGAGCTGTTGAATGAGGGGAGGGCTGCATATCACCGCAAAAGATGAAATCAATCAATTTGAGAAGCCATCCTCCACGACAACACCAGACCCCATACTGCAGCTCTAACAGTCACAAAACTAGAATAAATGCACTGGACTCAACTTCATCATCCTCCCTACAGCCCAGACTTATCGCCCTGTGACTTTCATTTGTTTGGGCCACTTAAAGAAGCTCTAAGAAGGTAAGAATTTGAAGATGACATGGGTGTGGAGGAATTTGTGCGCAATTGGCTTCTGATGCAACCAGCTTCATTCTACAATGCTGCGATAAAAAACCTTCCCTCTTGCTGGGAAAAGTGTATTTCTGAAGCAGAAAACTATGTACAAAAATAAATTATATTCACCTTTTTATTTTTCAGTAAATAATTTTTTTTTTAAATAAAATCCTGTTTATATTTGATTTATCCTTGTACTATGATAACACTGTCACAAGAGACAGTGAGTTTTTTCTCACACGTTTTCAATAGTTATTTCTGTCCTGAAATATAGAAAAAAGGAAATAAATGTTACGTCATGAAAATCACTCTGAACATGATTGTTCAGAGAAAGAAGAAACACTTTTCTGTTTTTGAAACACTTTGAACACTTTTCTGTTCAAAGAAACACTTATGCATAAGTGTTTGATAAAATGTAGAACAACCATTTTGATTTCTCCTTCTCTATTTTCTGGATTAAATTTAAGGTTTCATTTTACTTCTCAAGAAATCTGCTCTAACTTTTATTATTGCGGTTCACAAAAATGGAAAAGATTTTTTTTTTAATTTATGCTCTCTTCCAAAAAAACGTTTGTCTGACCACATATCAACAACTGAAAAATTTGTGTAAGAACAATGGATTGGAGTTTGAAGATGTTCAAATTAAGTTATATAATTACATAGAAAAGTTTTTAAAATTTTGTTTATTTTTTGTTACATCTTGCATATAAATTAATTTCTACATTTTTATTTTTAATCTAAAATTATTTTAATGAAAAATACATGTTGTATTATGGTAAATTATATTTATTCATCACAGTTTATTCAATTTTCGTACATAATGTATGATTGTAATATTAAATTATAAAAAATTTGTTTGCCAAAAGGAAATTTTGGATGAATAGTGATGGAGAATTACGTGAAGAGAAACATTTTTGTACTGCAATTGAGACTTTACAACTATTAAAAACGACATTTGTTCCTCTTGAAAAATTTATGATCCTTCAAACAACATTTAAAAGAATGCATGATGTAAGTCAAACTTTTTTATTTTATTAATTTATGTTATCATTAATTAAATCGCTACATGAAAGTTTTAACATAGAGTTTGTTAATGTTCAGCAACTGGTAGTTTTTGTTGTATTAAATATTTTTTACAGCTAAATATTTACCGCCCAAATTTTTTTGGATCTTTGCCACTTACTATATTTTGTATAGGTGGAGGGGATTCCTGTTGGTTACCAAAATGGAAATTTTTCGTAATTTTTTAAAAATAAATTACCTCTAACTGTTGTAATAATTATCCACTAATGATGATGTGACATCTGAATGTTAGCAATTTGCAGCGACCCTTCCAAAAGATAACCACTCCATATTTGTAATATAGATAATATATTGGGAAATATTTTATTACTCGTATTCTTACATTGTGGGGCCATTGATTTATTTTCAAAATGTCGCAGGCATTAAGAAAACATCAGGATACAAGTGGGATGCGATTTACCATCTTGCCTTGGATCCAAGATATTATTCTTGCGTAATAATTTTCCTGTTATTATTCTGTGTGATTTTATTAATTTTAAGTATATGAGAAAAATAATATTTTACAAAGTTTAAATAACATGTTAAATTTTATACATGTTTAGGCATTTATATGTATTATACGTAAAGCATACATATGAAAATGTTTAATTTCTTTTTAAATTTAATTTTACTTGTGTGTGATCGTACTTTGGTATAGATTTTTTCATTATACATTAAATTTATATTTCAAACAAAAAATTAAGATAATGTTAGAAGTAGTTCTGTTTAAATGCTTTTTTCTTGAGGTTTTACAAAGTTTGTTCAGAAAGTAACCGAAAATTTTTAATTACATTCCAACGGAGATATGTATTGACTTTTAGTTTGCAGCATTGTGTTCTGCATAACCTCCTCTGTAGCCACATGTTCTTGAATTTTTGATATCTCGTTTAGTTTTTGTGTTATTTTTTATTTGAGTGCAACATGTTTAAGTGTTGGTAGCAATTTTTGTAACGTGTGATTTTCAGGAACGTTGCAACAAAATTTTTCATGAAACTGAAAAAAACTTTCACAGAAACATTTTAAATTTTGAAACAGGCTTACCGGAGATGATGTTCTGGGTCCTATTCAATGTTACAAATGGTTTTCACGTTTTAAAAGTGGTTGTCAGTCAATAGAAGATGACCCTCGACCAGAAAGGCCTTCGACTGATGACACCCACGTTTAGAAAATCAACAATCTATTATGTCCATATCGCTGATTGATTGTCAGAGAACTTGCAGAAGAGGTTAGCATCTCAGTTGGATCATGTCATGACATTTTGACTGAAAAAATTGAACATGCATCAAGTTGCAACAAAGTTTGTACCTCATTTGATGAACAAACAGAAGAAAGAACATGGAGTGGACATTTGTTGGCGGCTTCTTGAACTAGTCGACGAACCATTCAATGATGAACCATTCGTGCAAAGGATCATAACAGGATATAAAAGCTTGGTTTATGGGTACAACATTGAAACAAAAGTTCAGCTATCACAATGGATTGGAAAAGGATCTCCACACCTCAAGAAAACATGTCAGTCTTGATCCAATGTCAGAGTGATGCACTCTTGTTTTTTTTTTATTTTAATGGAATTGTACATTTTGAATCCAAAGTGAAACAGTGAAACGTGCATACTATCAAGGCATTTTACAACAGTTACATGAAAAAATCCGCAAAAAGAGACCAGGGTTGTGGTAAAGCAACTTATGGTTCATTCATCACGAAAATTCACCTACACACTTATCTTTGTTAGTTCATCAGTTTTGTGTCAAAAATCAGATGACCATCCTCCCACAGTCACACCAATCGCTAGACCTGGCTCCTTGCAATTTTTTTCTTATTTCTGAAATTAAAATCTGTGATGAAAGAACACTGTTTTGAGATTATTGATGACATTAAAGCAAATTCGTCACAGACCTTAAAGGCCACTTCAAATGAAGCTGTGCAGGACTGCTTTGCGAAGTGGAAACACTGCTGGGAAAAGTGTGTAAATAGGGAAGGGGACAAGGAGCAATAATCTGTAAAAGTAATAATAAAAAATTAAAAAAAAAAACTGGTTATTTTCTGAACAGACCTCGTATGTTCATAATGTTGGCACTTTTGTAGATTACAGTTGCACAATCAGACGAGGTTGTTTTCTCAGAATAGAATCTTTTTTAATGTTGTTTGCATTTTTTATGACTTCAGTTTTGTTATAACACGGTTACTGTTATGATCACAATGGGATGTCTCTGTTATTTCTTGTTCTTGTGAAAAGAGTAAAAAAAGTTATGAATCCTTTTTTAGTTAGAATACAGCATTCAGAAATGTCCAGTTTTTATTACCCTCCAATTAATTTTAAGTTATTATGTAGTTTTTTGTGAAATTTTTATTTTTAGCAAAGAATTTGATATCTATCAATAAAGCTTTTTTAGGAGTTGAATTTAATTTTATTTATTTACTTTTAAAAATCCATTATATGAAAAAATTATATTATAAACTAGAACATTATTGTTGTTGGATTCCCTGTTATCAATTTAGTTTAAAAAAATGAATTCAGTGTTATGAAAATAAACATACTTTTTCACTTTATAAAATCATTTATCCATTCATTTATATATTTTTAAAACCAGGGTTGCTTGTTTTATGACCTTCTTCGTATTTTTCTGTTTACTTTAAATATGATCATATTTTTAATTGGAAGGCTAATGTAAGTCATGCCCAGTACTAAGTGTAGTATTAATATTCTTTGATATTAATTTCTAAGAGTAGTATTTGTATTTGTTCATCAAGCATTCCAACACACTAGTTCAAAGCAACATTAAGAATTTTATTTAGTGATAATAAGACTGTTACAAGAAGCAATAGGTTTTTATCAAACTTCTTTTCACTATTATTTCTATCTGAAATATGAAAAAACAGGACATGAATGTTATATCATGAAAACTGGCTACTAATTCACTTCTTATAAAAGTGAAACTATTTTTCTTACTCCTCTATTTACTGGATTAAATTTAAGGTTTCATCTTGCTTCTTGGATGAAATCTTTGCTAAATTTTCATCTTTTCAGCTGATAAAAGAGACATACATTTAAAAAAAAAGCCTGTAGTCTCTTCCAGAAATAGCCTTACCAAGTGACATTCCAATAGTTGAAAATCCAATGTAATAACAATGGAATGGAGTTTAGAAAAACAAATTAAGTTTATATTGTTGCCACATACATTCCAAGCCTCATATCAGCGAGGGCAATGCTAGCCACTTAGATGTCAGTGAAAGTACAGTATATGTACACACTGCACAAGCACCACTCCCACCAAGATAGCTGACTGCATAACTCTACACGTCAGCAACACTGCGACCCCACCACTTGGGCTCCTATAAAAGAGTGAACAGCAGAATGAATTTTCAATTTGTCACCATATATCACATGGTGAAGAAGCAGAAGAAGAAGAAGAAGATGGAAGAAGAAAGAAGAAGTTCCCTGGCCAGTCCAATGTGGGACCTCCTGGTTAATGCTGACATCCCTGCTGGAGCAGCAGGCCCAGATGACCCGCCAAGGGAGCCGCTGGGTGTGGACGTACCACCCGCTCCAGCTTGTCGGTCTTCAAGCGCTCTGGCCGGCAGGCCTATCAGCAGGAGCCAACCCATCATAGGATTGCTTGGGAGGAACTCGGCCACAGTGGCGGAAGAATATTGACACCAATTCGACAGTGCAGGACTGTGGGAGCCACCACTACCATGCTGTAGTGGGGACCCAACTGCCGCTCAGGGGAAGCTTGGTCCAATTCCAACAGACGAGCTGCAACACCCAACTACAGCTGAGCTGACATCACTAGAGACCAGCTTCCAGAGCCAATAGCTCTTCTCAGGGCTACATACAAAACACACAAATGGAACTTTTCAGGGCCATCACTCTAGAAACCTCAAACAGTCCTTTTCAGGGCTTCCACAAGGTTTTAAAGTTGTCTCTTGCCATCAACCCATTCAGCGACAATGTGCATAGAATAGTTTTTTATTTTATTTTTTGATACTCTCACATATTAATTAATTTCTAAGTTTTTATTTTTAACCTAACATCTTGGATATCATCCTTTGACTCCAAAATGATCTTTTTTAAGTTTCATGTTAAGGAAGTATTGTAGTTTGTACTTATTGTTACTGACTGTTGCACTTTAGGCATAGTTGACAAAAAAAATTTGACCTCCTTTTTATTGAGTTGGCTGGATTGATGTGATTGAACCCAGAACAAAAGCAAGATTTTATGGCTTGATCTTTTGATTAATAGGTTGGTGATGTATCTTGTCTAATTAGTACCATTATTTTTATTAAATAAAAATTATTTTATATAGTTCTTTGTTTTTAGAATATTCAAAGAGACGGTAAAAAAATAGTATCTATTCAAATAAAAACACAATTTAAAGAAAGAGTATATACTACATTCATTTTAAAAAGTAAAAAATTATTCAACCACCAAAAATGTTTTATTCATAAACATTATTGTAATTCTAGCATACATTTGTTGCAGTACAGCACTCTTTTATTTCAAAATGTTTCTTTCATTAAGATGCACAAAATATTAAGTTTTGGAAACTTATGAGTTGCTCATTCACAACATTTGGAGAGAATAAATGTCACCATATAACTGCATTATATATCTATATACCTATGAATCATGACACCTTGCCAATGGTGAGAGGGCTTGAGTGCTCAGTGATATAGAGTTGCTGGACCAAAGGTGCAACCATATCAAAGAGGTATCTGTTGAGAGTCAGACTGAGGAAAGATGCCGGAAAGTGGGCAGCAGATTAGGTCAGGAGGACTTAAACAGCCATACCAACATCACTGAATCTTCTGAGTACTGCACAGCTGAAAGCAGTAGAAAACTACGGCTGGTTTTTTTCTAAGAAAATGTAGTTCTCTGCATTTTCATGTAACAAAGATATACGCACCTTCCTTGGTAAAATATTCTGAAGGTAAACACATCCATTCAGATCTCTACGTGGGAACTACTAAGGAATGGTCACTAGAAAATTAAAAAATAACATTCTATGGGTCAGAGCGTGGATTGTTAGAAGTCTGAAAAAGGTTGAGAGGTTACAAAATTTAAAGAGGGAAATGGAGAGGTTCAATATAGATGTAGTAGAAATTAGCAAGTTTCAGTGGGAAGAGGAAAACAACTTTTGGTGAGGTGATTTTAAAATAATTAACTCAGCATCAGGTAAAGGGCAGGCAGGAACTGGTTTCGTAATGAACAAGAAGATAGCGAAGAGAGTGGAGTATTCCAATAAGCTAGCAATAGAATCATTGTAATAAGGATAAAATCAAAACCTAAGCGGACAGCAATGTTAACGTCTGTATGCCTACAAGTGCGCCCATGGTGGTAATGAGATAGAGTGTGTATGCAAAGAAATTGACAAAGCAATTCAACAAATGAAAGGGGGATGAAAATTTAACAATAGAGATTGGAATGCAAGCACTGGAAAAGACAAGGAAGGAAATATAGTGGGTGAATACTAGCTGGGCAAAAGAAATGAAAGAAGGGACCGACTTATTGAGTTTTGCACGAAGTATAATTTAGTAATTGCCATCACCCAGTTTAAAAATCATAATAGAAGAATATACACATGGAAAAAGCCTGGTGATACTGCAAGATATCATCAGATAGATTATATCATGGTTAAAAAAATATTTAGACATCAACTCATTGATTCCAAAGCATATCCTGGAGCAGACAATGATAGCTGCCATAATTTAATGATAATGAAATGTAGATTGGGTTTTAAAAACCTGAAGAAAAGGTGTCAGATGAATCAGTGGAATTTAGAGAAGCTAGAGGAAGAACAGATAAAGAAGATTTTTGAGGAGGACATCACAAGAAGTCTGAGTAAAAATGATAAGGTAGAAAATATAGAAGAAGAATGGGAGAATGTTAAAAAGGAAATTCTTAAAACAGCAGAAGCAAACTTATGCGGAACAAAGAGAACTGGTAAAAAACCTTGAATACCAGAGGATACATTGCAGGTGATGGATGAACGTAGATCTATCGATCACTAGCATTCTATCGATTTTGGAACTATCGACAGTTACGAAATACTATAAACAGGAAGTGCAAATTATTGAAAGAAGAGTGGATTAAAGAAAAGTGTTCAAAAGTGGAGAGAGAAATGATCATTGGTAAAATAGGAGCATATAGGAAAGTTAGAGATAATTTTGTGGTACATAAATTAAAATCTAATAATATATTAAATTAAGATGGTACACAGGTTTATAATACAAAAGAAAAGGTCAATAGCTGGGTGGAGTATATGTAAGAGTTATACAGAGGAAATGAATTAGAAACTGGTGTTGTAGAAGAAGAGGAAGTCGAAGAGGATGAAAAAGGAGATACAATACTGAGATCTGAATTTAAGAGAGCATTAAAAGATTTGAATGGCAGGAAGGCTGCTGGGATACCTGCAAAATTACTGCAGGTGAGGAAGCAATAGATAGATTATACAAACTGGTGTGTAATATTTACAAAAAAAGGGTAAGTTCCATCATACTTCAAAAAGAGTATTATTGTCGTGATACCAAAGAAAGCAGGAGCAGATAAATGTGAAAAATGCAGAACAATTAGCTTAACTACTCGTGAAACAAAAATCTTAACTAGAATTCTGTACAGAAGAATTGAGAAGAGAGTTGAAGAAATGTTAGGAGAAGACCAATTTGGTTTCAGAAAAAGTATAGGAACAAGGAAAGCAATTTTAGCACTCAGATTAATAGTAGAAGGAAGATTAAAGAAAAGCAAACCAACATACATGGCATTTATAGACTGAGAAAAGACATTTGATAATATAGACTGGAATAAAATGTTCAACATTTTAAAAAATTTAGAGTTCAAGTATACAGAGAGAAGAACAATTAGTAACATTACAGAAACCAAACTGCAACAGTAATAATCAAAGAACATGAAAAACATATTTTTCAAAATTGTTTTTGTACTAATTATTTTAATTCTTAATTTATTGAGTGAAATATATTTTTTTTTTTTTTTTGCTTTATTTGTTTGGTTACCTGATGTTTTATTGGTCCCATTAGTTCAGATGATTAGATGTGTTCTAAAGTTAAATCATATTCTTTAATTTAGTTTGTGAAAATGCTTTTTTTGAACTGCGTTAACTTTTATTCCAGGAAGTAAAAGAGAGATTAGGTGAAGAGTATATGTTGACAACTGATAGAATAATTCCACTTTTAGAATTTGTTATTATTCGTTCGCAAATCCTTCATTTGGCATCTGAAGTTAGGTTTATGGCAGACTTTATGGAAGAAAGGTTTAAACATGGAGAATTTGATTATTATTTTACAAATCTAAATGTGAGTACAATATTGTTTTTATAGTGCTGTTTACTGTTAATTGTAAATATATATTAAGTCTTCTAGTAAATGTAATTATTTGACCGGTAAAATGTGTCCTCTAATTAAAATACTATTTTATATATGTACTGATGCAGTAATATTGTTTCAATAAAGTTTTCTAACCTTTTTATAATCATTAGTTGTATGCCTAGCTTTGTCCAGAACTGCCAAAATTACATAAATAATATGACATATGGTAAGTTGAAAGAAAAGGAATTATGTGATATGAGTAATATTATTCTGCATTCAGGATAGTTATAATAAAAAAAAATATATATATATATAAATATATATATCATTTACTCAGAATTATCATAAAATTAACAATAATTGAAAACATTTAGTTGTAAAAATAAATAAATCTGATGTGTGATTTTCTGCTTCCCTTTTATTCATATTAAATATTTTTATTACTCTTTCCATTACGTTCTGACATAATTATAATTATCATAATTGTAAGCTTACATGTACTCTTGGTTATAAGCAAAATACAAACAAGAAGAAAAATGACATTCATGTAAAAAATGCTGATAAAATTTGTTCTAAATATTAAATTATAAATAAGGAGTCATTCCATTCAACTTTGTTAATATTATAACCATTTGTAAGTGCAATATTTTTAATAATTTCTATTTCATTGTTTAGAGAAATTTTATCACATTAATGTTAATTAATGAATAATTACATTATTCATGTTAATATTAATACTATAAATAAATTATACAACAGAATAAATAATAAAAGTAATAAAATAAACAATAAAAGTTATTACCATATAAAACTGAAAAAATATACATAAAAAATGAATACACTCTATATAGTTAAAAAATTGAAAAATCTTATAAAAAAATATAATATAACACCTGCTTACACTGCAAATAATAAATTAATTAAATATATTAATAATAATTATAATAAGACAATAAACAACAATGAATATAACCTTAATAAACAGGGGGTATATAGTCTGGGCTGTGACAAATGCAATATGATATATGTCTGTATGACCAATCGTAAAAATATTGAAAACAATAAACCCAAAAATTTGAATATTTCTAAACATATTTTAGATAATGGTCATACTTACAATCCAAATGCATATATAAAATTTTTAGATATTTCTTACAATCATTTTAATACCCTTTTTTTTATACATCTGTAGTTTCCCTGCCTCCCCCCCTGGACCCAGACACGTAATTAAGCATAAACTCAGCTCCAGTGGATGCCTTTCTCAAACTACCTCAAAAGGATGCAAGGCTCCACCTAGGCAGCCAGGATTCGGTCTTTTTGCATGCCATGCCTCAAATGAGGAGTTCCCTTTTGGGAACTCCCCACCGGGACTTTGGTCTTGACACCTTGTCTCTAGTTGGAACCCCCAAAGGGATCCCCCATCGGGACTACTGTATTACACTCCCCCTATGGCATCTCAAAGGAGTCCCCACCTGATCATTGAGGATGGAAGATCAAAGCCTCTCACTCCTCCCGGGTAGAGCGATCCCTTAAAGACACCATGATCTTACTCTGAAGACACAACTCCTGATGCAACTGTCTTGCTTCCTTGACCTCTAGACACATGACTGTACAACCTGCAGGATGTTGATCGAGGCTCCTGCTTACAATCTTTATGTATATGGCCAGCCTTACCACATGTAAAACAATGGCCACTTCTATCTGTAACATTACAGAACTTGGCCCTGTGGCCTGGACTCTAGTATCTAAATTAGAGTTTGTCGGAGGTACGCTGCATCACCTTACAGCCCACCCACCCAATATAAACATGCCCATCAGACAGCAGTTTGCCCTCAAGGAGGGGCAGCACAGTTAATGTTACTACTTGCATCGAGCTGTAAGCCGTGAGCATTGATAAAACATCTGTAGTGACTGACTCACCAGTTACTTTATGAATTTTCCTGAGAAACTCATCCTGCACACTTAGCAAGGACGTGCATGCTCTCACAATGCACCCTCCACTTTTTCAGTGACATCTGCTCAACTGTTCAGCTGCACCATCATCGGCTTGCACCTAGAGGTTAAGATCCTACCCCTAGTCCTTCCATACAGAGAGGACACTAGTTTCACCTGGCAACCTGCACCCTTCATGGTGTGGAGGAGATCAGCATAGGTCCTCTCCTTCACCTTGATCACCACTGTGGTACCGGTGGCCTGCCAGTCACTTCTTGCTTTGCAGCATCAATGTTGACGACGGACGCAAGAAATGAACAAAATACCACTTCACTACCCGCCCATATTTTTACTCAACAGTGTGCCTTAAAATCTGTTCAATCCACCCAGGCAGCCCATAGAAACAGACCGGTTGACTCAGTCCATCATTCAGCACTTGGGGAACTGATCTGCAGATGACAGAGACCATCCCACAATCCCCAATCGTCAAGTCGATTACTAAAACATAATCCATCCTTCCATGATCTATCTTACACACAACATCCCCGCCAAATAAATTGCAAGTAGTCGATCGCTCAACAAGGACCTGACCCATCCACAGTCTTCCGCACAAGCCAGGTCCCGAATCCATGAAGCCCTCTGGAACATTATAGCGTTTTGAGGGTTGTCAACCCCAACCACTATATCAATAATCCAAGCGGATCCAACACCTTTTTCCATCGGTGTAGCATCTTCTACTAAGACTGAACATTAGAAGATGTCTTCAGGCCAGCCCATCAAAACCAGCCATTCAAGGGGTCTGCATCAGTGACCTCATCATCAATCACCTGCCTTAGATCCTCACTCGTCTAAGCCATGTTCTACCACAGGCCCCCATCTGGTGTCTGTGAGGCCACATCCGTGATAATGAAGTAAGTGTGCATGACCTCATCAACCATGTCCAGTTGTGCCAGACTGCCTCACCTGAGGCCACACAGTTGTATCATCAAGCACGTCTTTAAATATTTCCACCATACGGGCAATACCTTCCATATTGCAGGAGCACTCCTTTATTTCCAGCTTAGTGGTTGGGTTTTGGCGCACAGTTAAGCTCAGTTCTTTGATATACCAGAGTAAAACTCCAACGTTAAACGCCAAACACTTGTTCCATTTCCGAAAGTTCATATTTGCACCACCCTTCCTTCGGTTTCGCTCCCCCTCTTCAATGCGGGAAACAGAACTACGTTCAAGATCGCAGGCATCCTCCCAGGAGGACAGGGAACTCCTACTGCCAGCCTTAGATTTTTTCTTCTTTTCTGTTGTGGGGGTGAGAGGGGGCACAGCCTGCGTTTCCCCACCGTCCTTAAAAGTCTCGGTCCATTATCCTCAATGTTAATGTCTCGAGGGGTCAAATCACGCCCTCTGACCATTTTGGATTGGTCATGATTCCAACAACAAAAACAAATTAAAAGAAACCAAAAACAAAAAATCAACATCCCAACCCCATAGGGGGAAGACATCCACCTGTGACGTTACTGGTTGCCACACCACCTCCTCCATTCCTATTTACAGCTTCTATAAGCTCCTCTTCTGTAAGGAAATGCTTAAAACTAGTAGAAGACATTTTGACTACCCCTGATACTCCTCGTCAACAGTGAGAAGGAGCAGCTGACCTCCATCTTGTTGCGCTGATCTACTTGTTTTTCGACAGAGAGCAGCAGAATGCAGATAGACATTTGAAACTAGGTTCGTTGTATTCATAAGAGATAGCAGATGCTGTCTGCCAAGTTTCACTAATGTGAGACGATCAGAACACCTCTTTTTATCAGTTTGAATTTACATGAGGTTGTGCTCGGAATATTTAGAGCACAGCAATGATTAAATGATATGATGTCCTTGAAGTATTTCAAGCATAGCAATTAAAATGTTAATTTTGATGATATTTTCATTGTCTGTCGATGAACTCTTTTGTCATTTTAAACTTCATGGTCTTCTTGAAACCATTTGTATCTTTTATAAATCCTCCATATTAACATAACATTCTCACCAAAAGTCTTCTCTAATATCTTTACTGCTTCATTGCATTTTATTTTATTTTTAATGCAATGATTAAAATATTCTATTTATTTTTTTGTCAAAAAAAAAATTCTTCTCGTACTTTTGGATTACTGTTCTTTGTTGTATTTGTTTGATGACTGTTCTTCATATAATGAATGGTTTTCTTTTCATAGTTTGTACTGGAAAATACATACAAATTTTTTTAACGTTGTAAGCCATTTCTTCAGAATCATTGGCTATTATTAATAACAAAATCATAATATATTATTGTTGGTTGTACTTAGAGATTATTCTATTATAGTTATATCAGAATAAATACTATAATGCTTTATTTCAGCACTGATTTTTTTTTCACAGGCATGTTATGAACATATACTTGAAGAAAAGCGAACAATTGTTAGGTAACAGTGGATTTTTAATCAAACATTGAATTAATTTAAGTTACTTTGTTAAGTATTGCTGGTTCAATGATCATTACTATTATTATTATTATTATTATTATTATTATTATTATTATTATGACTGTTGTGATATTTAATAATGCTGTATTTCTTATTAACTTGCAATGTCATACTGTTTACTTTTCCAAATATTGAAATGCTGGTCATATATTTTATAATTACGGTAATAATTGGCAATACTGTATGGCACAATAATGAAATACTTAATTATTTGTTCGTGCGCATGTATTTGGTGTGTATCTATGCATATGTATTTTAATATATTTGGTGTACTGATTATTCAAATTACTATAGTATACTTTTGATTATTTTAGTGATGTAATTTTAAGATGTTAAACATTGTGGGACACTTTCATTAAAGTTCTAAATTTATAAGAAAATATTGTTAGTGTTTCATTATAATTGTAAAAAGAATTTAAGATTTCAGGGAATTTCTGTTCATCACATTTAGTATCTTATCAATTACGATTTTTTTTCTGAAAAATATTGATAATATAAAAATCTATGATGTCATATTTGTCATACATAGAAAATATTCAAAACAAATTGTTTATACTTATATGGGATTTATGTTTATAAGCATGTAAAAACAATAATAACAATTAAACTTTAATTTATGAGTCTATTATTATGTTATAAACCCAAATCGGAGAATATTTATAATTTTTTTTTATAAATTGAAGTATTGTAGTGACATAAGAAAACTTCACTTTTTTTATATATATTTTTAAGTTTATATTAAATAATTTACTTTTTTATTACAATCTAGAACCAAAAGTGGCTGGTATTTAAGCTATTATAATTTGCAGTTATCATGCATCTTATTTTATTGTTAATTGAAGTGTAGGATTTCCCTAGGAAAATTGCCAGAAATTGTTCATGTAACTTCAAAATAATTTATGTACATCAACTTAACAAAAAATTCATTACAAAATAGTTCTACATTACTTTTTTTTATTTATAAAGTTCATCAACTTGTTTAAATATTTATTTAAAAAAATAAAATATATTTGTTTATTTTTAACTCATTTTAATAAGATTTTGTAAATAAAATAAAGATTTGGAATTGTATTAGTCTCTGCACTGTAACTGTCTGGAGGAAAGAATCAAGTTTGGTTCAAATGGTGGGGTGGGTACATTGTTAAGATCATGTTTACTGCTTCAAGTTCTTAATAAGGCTGTAATGTAAATCCTGAAACTGTCTGATTTCAGTATCTACCGATTATATTAACTTTGCTTGCTACCCACACACACGCACACACACACACACACACACACACATATATATATATATATATATATATATATATATACTAGCCTGTCCTGGACCCTCAGGGCTTAGGTCAGCCCAGACATATTCCGGAACTAACTCAGGGGCTCCTCGGAGCCTATCTTATGACTGCAGAGGTTGCTTCGCTTATCATTCCCAATTTTCCAGGGGGACCAGCACCTTGGACACCCGCAGAGCTTGCTTTGGTTGCCACTCCCATCTACTCAACCCCCCCCCCCCCCATGACCCCCACACTGTACATTATCCTCATGGTTGTGAGAATAATATTAATAAATAATAATTATAGTATTCAGGCTTCATAGAAACCTGAAAAAAAAACTAAATTAGAAAAGACAAAATAATAGTAGCTATGGTAATTAAAGTACACACCTTTGACAACAAAAAATTCATAACTTATTTCTGTGCCGTGGTGGCAGAAATATAATAATGAAGTAAAAGGATTAATCTACTTTTTCCTTAATGAATATCTTTAATTCACATCTTCACCCTCCTTGAGTGAAGATGTGAATTAAAAATATTCATTAAGGAAAAGATGGGTGAAGATTATATACACAAACCTTTTATATAAATCAGTTCTTTTGTTATTGTATTTGTCCATATTCCTCTCTGTACTAATTATACCAAAGACAAAAGTATAAAACAGTTTACCACCTAAAGTGCAGAATTTAGTAATGCTTCCTTACTAAATTAATTAATAAATTACTAAATTAATTTAGTAATACTTTATAAATAAAGTAATGCTACCTTGCGCTTATTGTTATTTCATAAAAGCGCTTTTAAGGGTTTCCCTTAACATCAGTTAATAAAACGTTTTCTTTTTAAAAAATCACAAATTAAACTTAAAACATTAAAATTGTAAATATATAAAAATATGTAGTCATAAAAATTAAAAAAAAGTTTTTTTTTATATAGCCACATATACATACTGCACTGAAATTATTTGAATTTATTTAAATTATATAAATGTACTATTATCTAAGGCGGTTTTGATAAGAAAGTCATTATCAAATTCTGTCTGTACATTAATCAAATTAAATTTTTAAAAACTTTTAACTTTCAGCATTGAAAAATTTAAAAAAAAGTTATGTATGTTGGCCTACGTTTTGTTTGATATCTCCATACTGGATGGATCGGTTTGAATGAAATTTGGAATGATGATTTCTGTGTTGGCATCAATTATCAATGGGTTGTGAAAATATGGTTACTGTGGGTCGCATATATCTCAAACTTTTACTCAAATTATAAGTAAATATTTTCAAATAATTTAATCCTCCTTAGGTACCTATGATCCTTTCCAAAGGTGTTTGGTCTTATTCAAACTTTCATAAAGGTTGGACCCAAACAACACTTCTTTATTGTTATTTCTAGGCTCATATGCGCATTCCTGTACTAACTAGTCAAATCCATTATATTAGTATGTCACTTTGACTATTTATTTGGGCAATTCAATAGATAGGATAGGGTGTTGTATGCTTAATTTTTGGGGTTTTTCTTTCAGTTATTGTTTTGCTTTTATCTTCAAACCGGGTTAAATTTTCTATGACTTCTGAATATGTGTTATATGTAATTTAGTTTTAGTTACAATTTGTCAAGGAGATGGGAGTTATTATGATCATGTTGATTCCTGTATCTTGAAATTTTATTCAGAGTGGAATAATTTTTTTTCATAATCCTTCACGTGTCCACTTAATTTTATTGTTTCTCTACGTAGTTAACCTAAGCATCACTAAATCTTTCACAATGATTATGTATATTCTATTTATAACCCTGAAGGGGAAGACACTAACCGTGGGAAACAGCTTCATCTGTATCCTAATCACCTAATTGTGGTTGCATGGCAATAGTCATTTTCTTCCTGAAATATTTTTTTCGTTAAATTGTCAGGAAGATTGGTTATAGATAGATTCTTTAACCCATAACCAGATGTGCAATTGAAATTTATTACCACTCGGCAGAAAGAACAAGTTTTCAATAAAACCAATCAGGTTTTCAGTAGGATTTCAAGTTCAACTTTACAAGGGCAACAGATGTAAATCGAATCAATTCGCTCCCTCTCAAAATTACATTTCTTTCAATTACTTTCATTATAACCATTACAATCTGTGTAATTTGTCGGTTACTCTTGCTTTACCTTTATTGAATGTAATCTTCTCAGTTAACTTATTACTACATACATATTTTATTTCTTTTTTATTTAGTTTGTGCAGATTTTATTATGTATGATATTCATTTCTTTAATATTTAAACAACATTTGCTGGTATACAGTTTAAAATAAAGGTTTTAAAAGTTCTAGGTTAAGCCAATTCTATATTTTCCTTTATTTAATAAGGAATTCAGTGAAATACAGCTTATTTATCATTCAGAAAAAAAACTTGAGGATATTGTCATTAGGAATGTGTAAAGAAAAATATCCAGCTAAATTAATGTAAATTTTATTTCAGTTTTTTTCAGTTAATTTATTGTTTTATAAAAAATTAATCTTTTCCCATGTAAGTGTAAACATCTTTAATTTTGTGTTTGGTATTTCATATAAAAGCTTATATTTTTGTATTTATAATCTTTTTCTCTTTCTGTTTTGTAGTTAGCATTTTTCTTTCATAAGAAACTAATTAATAACCATTACTAAAACTATTAATAACCATTCAGCTAATTTAGTGTTACTTTCATAAGATATTCTTTTAATGAATTTTCATCTGCATTTATTGTATTGGTTTTAAATGCTTCATGATTGATAATATCAAAGAAATAAATTTTGATTTATTCATAATTTTATTCAGCTACTTATTTATACATGTATATGATATTTTAATTGTTAGTTGTGTTTTTATAAAGATATTAAATATAATTAATTATTATAGTACTATAAAAAATTGAATTTTTTATAAAACCATTGTTAGATTATAATTTTAATTTAATATTTGGGATCTCAGTAATTTTATGTGCAACTACTCAGAATTGTATCTGAAAAGTTTTTATGGATAAATTTATGCTGTTTTGGAACTAGTCCTAGCATTTTATTGAACATTTAACTTTTTTTAAACCTTTTTTTCAAGTGGCTGTGAAAATAATAATTTTGTCACAAATATTGTTTAGTTATAATTAATATTAGAAAATGTAATTTAAGGAAGTTTTCTTTTAAATATTTCGTGTGTGCATTTTTTTTAGTGTGACATTACTTGTGTCATAAATCTTAATTTGATTTAATAATTTAATGTACCAATAAAAGCTAATAAATGATTGTACATTTTTCATTTACACATTGTTAACACTTTGTTTTATTAATATGTAATGAATTTCAAATAAAATTAACAATTTAAAAAGTAATTTTCAATTTTATAATAATAAAATCAATAATTTATAAATTGATAAAAATTAAGATTATTCCAAACAGGATAATTCAATAATTATTGATAATAAAATAAATATAGGTAACAAAATAATAAATTAATATTATCGTACGTAATTGTTTCAGTAAATGGTATTAAGAAATTACACACAATAAAATTTTTATAAATGCAATTTATTTACTTTTATTATTACTATTTACAAAATACATAAATTGTATGTCGTAGAAAATAAATGATTCTTCAGTGAAGTTAACAATTACTAATAAAACTTTTTCAAAATTAAAATGGGAGTATTACAGTGAGATTATAATTACAAAATCAGTAAAAAACTTTGTCAGGTTTACTTACTTCTAATATTTACAAAGGAAATTACCTTATACTGTTATCAATGAACAATGATATCTTGTCCCATGTTCACAACAAATTCACTGAACAGTTTCTCATTCTTAATCAAAGAACAGAACAGTGATTTAAAATTGAAATATGCTCATGAAGCACACTTTGCTTATATGTTTGATGGTTTTGCACATTCAGTTTAAATGTTATTACACACACTTCTGCTCACTGGTTCTCTTTAACAAAATAGAAAATTTATTTGAATGTCAGACAAATGCCTTCCAAGGCTCTGCTGGCATGTTATTCTTTCCTGAACTTTTCCATCACTTTCAAATGTATGTCTTGCTCGATTTCTGCAGTCACTTGTTGAATCATCCCCTTTAGCTCAGATCGAATCGTTTAAAAGAATTTTCATAAACCTTAAACTTCAATCACACGGCGACAGGTCGCATGATCATGGCGGCCACATTTGGTCAGCATGGTTTGAATGAAATTACATGGCCTGGGAATTTTTCACATAACAAATTGAAAACATCTTTTTTTTTAAAGCCCTTCTTCCCAAGGCCGGACCTGCTTTCAATTGAACAAAACTCAGCCCTGGGGGTTGCCATTGTTGCATCTAACCACTCACAACAAGGCTGCCCACCCGGCCCTACTCTACTGGCACAACTCTTAACCATACCCAGTTCAAATCATCCTCTTCTTCCTTCATCATCTTCATCATCTTCTTCTTCCTTCATCATCTTCTTCTTCTTCATGATGTTACCAATCATTTTACTTATCAAATTCCAATTAACACTGTGTTAACATGTCATCCACAAAGTTTTCCAGAGTCACTAGGCTAATCCTATTGTGCACCTGCCTCCTTGTTTCCGCCCATCTTTCACATTGAAACATGATATGCCCAGCTGTACCTATAGCTCTGCAGTTTATACATGATTTGGCTCTCCTCCTTTTCCTCTCAAACAGACATCTGTTGAAATTGCCATGGTCTGACAAGAACTTCAACTGAAAGGACAGCTCTCCATGTTGTCTTGTCAGCCATGCCTTGATTCGAGGGATAAGCCTCCTCATCCACTGACTGCTCTGAGCACCTGACCACCTTACCTGTCATTTTTCAATTCGCAGGGTCTGTTTTTTAGGTTTGCCTCTTAACTCTTTTTATTATCTCTTCAACTAATAATTCTAGCAGTGGAATACCCACTATCACGTAGACTGTCTCTGTTGAAACAGTATGGTATGCACACACCACCCCAATGGACAGTGAACACTGCAACCTCCCAAGCACCACCTTCTTCGCTAAAGCTCTTCTCCAGACCGGGACTGCATAGAGGATGACAGACTTCACCACTGATGCAACATCTTTCTTTTGAACATGCTTGGACCGCCAACTCTACACATCAGTCTGGAGATTAATGCCACTGTCCTAGCCTTATTGACAGTCTCAGCTATGTGCTGATTGGAACGAACATTTATCATCCAACCAAACGCTGAGGTATTTCGCCTTTCGTACAAGTATAACTTCAGTCCCACACAAACAATTTCATAGGTCTCAGCTTCCACCAACCAGCCGTTATTGTTGTCCTTGTCTTCTCAGCAACAAAGTTCAAGCTCCTGGCTTCCACCCAAGTACTGACTATTTGAATGACATTACCTCCATCAATCACTTCCTCTTGTGTTTTAACAAACACAACCAAGGAAATGACATCGTCAAAACCTGTAACATGGACTCCTTCAGGATACTGCAACTGCAGGACACTATCATAAGTGACTTCCACAGGAACAATCCAAGTAGTACCAAACCCAGTTTGCATGTAGGAACCCCACATTGCATCTCCATTTCCACCTTTTCACCCTCCACATAGCCCACTACAAATCTGCCATAAAAATAATCCTGTATTATGCATAGCAGATACGCACAATGTTTACACTATTGTTCATCTTATCCTTAAAAAAGTATGGGGGCTGATAACTTTACCAGATCAAAATCTATGCCAAACAGTGACTTTCTGTGGATGTAACTGAACCTCATGAAGAGCTTGAGAATTCTCTGTCCCCTAAATTTGACAAATTTGCATGTTGTCATACCCTTCAAGATGGAGTAAAATATTTTCCAAATGTTGCAGTACATTACACTATTTATGGACATACAAATAAAGATAGAGAAAATCTAGAAATTTTAGAAAGAAATAATATTAATAAACATAGAAAATTTGGAAAATATTATATTTACAAATATATACTTAAACACACACTTTTAAATGAATGGGTAAATTTTAAACATGGTAATCTATTTTAATTTGCATTTATGTTTTAATATTTTGCTTAACTACAATCTCTGTTTAAAGTTAATATCATGCCACAGTTGGGCATGATAATTATCAGATTTTGCATATATACTATTACCTGACATAACTGTTGAGGAATCCCCACATATTCAAAAAGCCTATTTTATAAACTTGTATGATTATACAAACCTTGATATATCTTGTTTTTTAGATGATTTTATTTAATCATTAAAAGCTATTAAATTTTTTCAAATTTTTAAATTTTTATTTCAGTGTAAGTTGTTTTTTAATTAATATTTTAAGAATAAGAAGAGTTAAATTGAAACTGTTTTACAAATATGAACCTGTGTTGCAGTGATGTTATCAATTTTTTTTTTTTACCCTAGTTTGTATTAAGCTCAGTACATATGTGTATGCTTATCTTACTATCTTTTTTTAAATTTGCCCAAAATTCTCCCTTCCCCAAAAATTAAAAAATGTTATCTTTTTATTTATTGAATGGTTTTTTACCAATTTTTTTTGTCTTCACAAGTAGTGCAAGTGACCCAAAAAAATATACTAGGAGGTAAATTTTTGGGGGAGCCAATCAAAGTTTAAAAAAATTGATATTTTTTTTTTTTACTTTTTTAGTTTATTTAAACTTTTAATGATAATATTACAATAAAATTTCATCATAATTCACCTCAACTCCAATAAAAGAAACCTTTGGTTACACATTTTTTTATTGGAATTTTTTTTTTAGTTTCTTCCATTTAACAGAGTAAACATAGAAAAATCAAGAAATCTTTTTGAAGGAGGGGAGCAGAAGAAATATTGATTTTCTTTTTTAATTGTTTTCAACCCTTTTTGCATTTTATTTAAACACGATGATAAACTGCAATAAAATTTCATCACAAATTATCCCCTACCCTAAAAAAAAATTAGTAACTTTTTTCACGTATAATTATTTTTCCACTATATAAGAACAAATAATAAACAATGTCAGGAAACCAGGAAAGTATTACAACTTTCTTAATTTTTTTTTTTTTTTGTTTTTTTAGTATCCAAAACAAACATTCAATTGCCTTTGTTGGTACATTAAAATCTTAAGATTTTATCTTGAACAAAAATTTATTTAGTGATAAAATTTTATATCATAAAGGTGTTGCATATAAAATAAATGAAATGTTCTGTGATTTGTGTTATATCTTAAACATAGTTTAAATTTTGTGTATAATATTTGGGGACCCAAACCATTATTATTAATGTTGTAATCGAGTAAAATAAAAATTAAAAGTTAAAATTGTTATGTTTTAATTAGCATAATAAATAAATAGTTACTTGTATTTAAAAGCAGTTTACTTATAAAAAAAAGATTATTTTATTAGCTATTTTTAATGCTAATAGTAATGAGAATTAGTATTATTGTTTTTTTTTTTTTTTTTTAAATAAATTTAATAATTGTAAAAATAGTTAAATTATCTAAATGCTTTGTAAAGTTATAGTAGTAGTGCATTTCTTTTTGATACAAAACAGGTTTTGTTAACATTTTGGGAATGAACTCAAATATCACATAGTTGAGCGTATGTCGCTTAGTTAGATACTGTGTTCAGAAGATTTGTTTATAACTAATTCTGTAACCTTTATTTTACATTTTAAAATATAGATAATACATAATTTAATATTCTTATAAAATGAGCTTTTCAGATATTTAGAATATAAAAATAAAATAAAATTTTTAACTATTAGATCTTGACCAAAAATAGATCTACAGATAAAACAATCATGTTTTCTACATTTGGCTTGACTAAACATGATACTTGTTTCTCTTAATCCCTTTACACTTGCTCCTACTTCTTTGGCAGTTCTAATTATATATGTTATACCATCTAAAATCGATGTTAATTTCAAATATTGTTTTATATTTGATTGCTATTGAATATTAAACTGAAAAAAGTACCAGCATATTATTTTTTTTTTCAACGTTCTAACATTGGTATATGACGACTAAAGATATGCCATGAATGTTATGATTTTGCTGAAAATGGACAGTAATTTAGAAAAACTGATTTCGTAAAAATTTCAAAAACAATTTTCCAAGTATAATTATGGGTTTTATAGCAAATTTTTTGTAGTTTAATAAAATTAAAAGTGATTAATGTGTAATGCATTTGCTGTTTTATATGGATAAAAATGGCATTTGAAGTATTTTGTGAACTTTAATTTTTGTACTTTATTAACATTAGAAAAATTAAATGTAATTTTAAAAATGTCCAATACCTTTCAAAATATTTTATAAATACATATAATTTTTTTTTTAAATAATAATTTTAGGATATATGTAAGCCAAATAGTAGTGATAGGAATGAACCCCATTCCCATAAGCAAATTCCATTTGAGATTATTTTAATCTCAAATAAATTGTTTTATTGTTGAAATAAAAAATTTTTATATGAATATAGCAGCAGCTTTTACTGGTTAGGAAGTGTTTAGATTGCCTGCATTTAAAGGGTTAAGTAACTTTTTGATAGTTAAATTTAGATATAAGAAATAAAAGATGCTATTCAGATTATCTAAAAATTTGTTAAAAATATTTATTACCTGTGCCGAACACTCTCTTGCAAATATACATATCAATCACACTTTTTTTTTGAAAGGCATTGTTTTTTAATAAAAAAATCAAGTATTAGAAGACAGCTAATAACTCCTGTGTTAAATCCTTTTTTAAACTCTTGTATTTTACAATATTCTGTTTAAATGTACACATTGTTCCAGTTATGGTTAGTAAATTAAAAGAGGTTCCGTGTATGTAAACTGCTTACCAAACTGGATCACAAAGAATGTGTTCAGCACAATTTAACAACTTGTAAAGATCGATACAGTGTATGGTTTTCTCATTTGTGGATTTCAAAAATAATAGGTTATTTGTTAATTTTAATTATAGAGAAAGAGTCGGAAATACAATTATTATAGAGGTATAACTGCTGCAATAAAAGTTACATATCAGAGCCACTCTTGGTGATAGAATAATACAAAATCACTGAAAAATTGTTTACAGTTTCATAATTAGATTATATAACAATTATATTTAATTTATTTAGTATAAGTGCACAGGAATACTTCAAGTTTATTGTATAAACCTTAAATGTGTTTCATTATTGATATCATCCCATGTTGTTTACGTGTACATTGTCTTTAGGAATGTGCTTAGAAATGTGGGCCACATTGCTTAGCAATCTCTTAAATGATTCTCTCAGACAATTGCTTTAGCAGCAATGATTCATTTAGTTTTTGTAGATTGCAAACCTTTTCTACATCGCCTACGTTTTTACATGGCCCCAGAAAAGAATATATAAGAATCAGATCAGGGCTTGTTATTGCTCAACAAGTAACACTAACTCTCCTGGTTCAACAATAAACTCACTCGATAACAGGTTCCCTGATCACCGGATTGGGAGTAGTAGTCTTCTTTCCTAGCTAGCAAAAAGTCTCAGTCTTGACTTCTCTGGGTTATTTTTTCTGGAACTACATTAAAAAATAAGTCTATAGAGAAAAAATTTATATTCTAAAAAGATTTTAAAAGGGGGAAAGTTATCATCACATCATCTGTAATGTGTGATATCATCGATTGCACATCTGAGTGGAAATAGAATGTCAAGCAGCAAGTGGGTGGCCTTATTTAGACCCACCGGGTTGGTCTAGTGGTGAATGCGTCTTCCCAAATCAGCTGATTTGGAAGTCAAGAGTTCCAGCGTTCAAGTCCTAGTAAAGCCAGCTATTTTTACACGGACTTGAATACTATATCGTGGATACCGGTGTTCTTTGGTGGTTGGGTTTCAATTAACCACACATCTCAGGTATGGTCGAACTGAGAATGTACAAGACTACACTTCATTCACACTCATACATATCATCCTCATTCATCCTCTGAAGTATTATCTAAACGGTAGTTACCGGAGGCTAAACAGGAAAAGAGAGAGAGGGTGGCCTTATTAAATGTATTAAGGTATGCAAGAAACTTGTAGTTGCCCTGTACATTTTAATATATAATTAAATAAGTTAAATTTAATTGTTTTATTTTTTTAGTCATCAACCATAAACATAATTTCATTGACAATATATATTCTGTATATTAATTTCTAGATGGTACAGTTTGGTACTGCTGGATTAGTTTTGATAAATGACAACTTTGGAATCTGTGAAAAATGATATTGATAGCTCATAGTATTCTACACATTCTTATGCTTCATATGTAGTATATATATTTAAGCATAATTATTTAAATTAGTATAATTTAATTTTGTTACATTTTTCAGACTTCTCATTTTGAAATTTTTCATATTTCAAAATTACATAATTTTCATAAAAAGTTTCTTATACTTGGGAACTTCCCTTTCTCAAGTAATTATTTTATATTGCAGTATTTTTTTTACATATTACTATTTAGTTTTGTATATCTTTGTTTATTTTAATATCATGAACACTATTTTTTATTATTATTATATATAAATACATTTATTATTATATATTATGGTATTGTATTGATGTATTAATTTTGCATTTTGTTTATTTTTTTATTTTATTCTATTTCTTTTAATATCAGCTAATAAGCAACTTACAGTCATCCAACTTTTGAATATTTATTAAAAAACTTAGACTCAGGAATTTTTTCCAATTATGGCTGATAACTTAAAGTTTTGAAGTTACTGATTACATTAAATTATTATATTCTTAAGAATTTTTGTCATAATTTGATCAGATAGTATGAATAGAAATTATAACACTCCATTGTATTATATATCTATATATTCTTTAAAGGAAATTGTAAATATATATATATATATAAACACTGAGAAACATACAAGTAATATAATAACATTTGGTAAAAGTATAGATAACAAGTAGAAGTGAAAGTTAATACTTGGGGAAAGAATGTAATGTTTTTGATAAATTTTACTCAGGTTTATTATTTTTATATTTAAATTTAGTAATAGTTCTGTTTTATTGTACCTGTCATTTGTAAGTAAATAAATTTTTTAGTATTTATAGTATTATTATTATGTTAGATATTTTGTAATTTTCATTCATTTTTATCCTGTAAAAACTAGTTTTTATGATTTTTGCTGTATTAAGTATACTAAAATAATAACTACGCAACTTTAGACCAGTGCACTTTTGTCATTGAGGTTTAATTAATGGTTTTCTTCAAGAAATGGTCTCTGTGAGATAATAAGACTACTATCGAATGCAGTTATTTTTTCAATTTATTGTGAGGCAGTATAATCTTAAAGAAGTGTATAAATAGAAATTATATGAGTAATTTAAATAAATTAATTATATAATTAAAAATTATATATATATATATAATTTCTATAAACATATTTTTTGGGCATTATTAATTTTGTTGTTCCTTTATAGATTTTATTTATGTTATATTTCTTGTTATTTTATTTAATCAGTTGATTTATATTGAATCTACATACTGTTAATTGCTATTCATTTTATTATTAATATTTATTACAAGGTGTATGTAAAAAGTAAATGAAAATTTTTATACTATGAATATTTGTTACAATTTTCAATAACAGCAGAAGTTTAATTCATTGAAGAACATTTATAACAAGATTGATTACAACAAATTACTGATATCTATAGCAGAATGGTAATGTTATTCCTCACTCAGAATGTTTGAATCCTAATCAGGCTCTGTATTTTTTTCATATGCTAAAAATTTTTCAAACGGCATCCTTCTAAAAGGCTGGTATCAGGAAGGATTCCCGTTCTGCTGATGGTAGGTTTAGGCAGGAGGAATTTTAAAATCTATTTGCAGCTAAAAAAATTATACGAAATTCCTTCTGCCTAAAAACTTGATGTAAAGACAAAAAGACATTTCAGAGTATTAATCATTGTAAGATCGTTTTTACAAAATATTGTATTGGATTGGTCTATAGATACCTTACATTCCATCGATTAACAATGTTAAGAATGATTTTGTGATTAACATCTCATGTTAACAGATTAACAAATTAAGTTTTCTTATTAAAAATATTTCACTAATTTTTCAATTTTTCCAGCGATTGGTTTGTTTAGGTATATCGATGTAAAAATAATATCATTATCTGAACATTTAAATTTCTATGTTTGATGTTCACTTTTGTTGGAAGAATAAAATTCAACTAAAACTAATGTTTAAAGTAAAAAATTTGATGTTTGTCAATCATTAATTAAGGTCCATAATTTTTCTAATTTATGCTGTTCTGGGATGTTCAGTCAGCTGTAGAAGTGTCACTTTTAATCAAATCAATATGGTAGCAGTTTCAATACAGAAGTTTCATAAAAAGTGGTCGGTCAATCAATAATTTATTAGAAATTAATTTCAGGATAATATGTATTTTAATATTAAGTTGTATCATCATAGTTGTTAGGATGACTCTCATGGAGAAACAATTTGTGGAAGGATTGTGGTTAGTGTCTGCTTATGAGATTATTGTAGGAGTGGTTCAGAATTACCAAATGCTTATGAAATGTTTGATAAATTCAAAATTGGGAAATCTATCTAGTTAAATTTGTTAACTTCTTTCTTTATTGCAGTGTATCTGTCATTGTTGATAAAATAATCAGACACAGAAGTATTATTAAATTATTATAGGCAGAATTAATATAAATATAAAAAGTGCCAATACATTTCTGCCTGCTAAACAGCTCAAAATTGCTCATATTAAAAATACTAATATGATATGTTAACTACAAAGATGATAAATCTAATAGAATAGACAGTAATATGGAACTCTGATATCATTAATTTTCAAGGTAAAAAATGAGCTATCTGATTGCTGTTTGGTACATCTACAAATTAATTATGTAGACAATATTGGCTGATCGGTAGATTATCCTTGAAAAAAAGTTGAAGCCTTTGAAATTGATTTCTCAGCGATTCTTTAAGATTTTTTGAAAAGATTAAGTTCATACTGGCAATGTACTGACCCCTGTAGCGGAAGACACCCACCTTGTGTCTACACCATCCTCTTCATTTCTAGCCCTGATGGGCTTTACCAGAGGATTAGACCCTCTAAACTTAATAACATAACACAGTCATCAGTTTGGCTTCTGTCAGGATACTACTGACACAAATGCCACAGTAGACATTTCCATCAGTATATTTTCACAACCTACTATTGCCTTTGTATGACCTCTTCCAACCAACCACCTAACTGTAGCTTAGCGACCCATAACTATCAAATTAACTGATTCACAGAAGTGCAATCCCTGTCCCTTCCTTTAACACCGAAGGTTTCACACAAAAACTCTTCCTATATCTAACTTCAATTAGACTATGCACGCAGATCATTACTCTATTGAGTCTTTAAACACCAAAAATATTATCCTTATACCAACTAAACAGGTGTTGTTCTCAACAGCTACAATTTTGTCCTACAAGAACAATGTACTCAAAAGGCTAAAATATACTTAAGACTGAGGAAAAAGCTCATTTGATGAGACATCCAAAGAAGTATCGGCTTCCCTAACTCGTAGATCATGGGAACTGAGGTCTAGGTTAACAGAGAATTTCACAGTTTTAAGAATTTAAGGGGGTAGTTCATTAGATCAACTGTTTCTTTGTTCCAGTCTGTCGGCTGTAGACAAAGTTGAAATTACCCAGATGGTTGTCTATGTTTGGTAATGGACAACGTACACAAAAGCTGAAGAAGGCCGATATTATGAAATAATATAACTGTATTATAAATAATAAACTGTGCTTGTTTTACATTTTATGTTTTCCTTATAAATTGTTACTTTATTCTTATTTCATTTATTTAGTAAAATCACATAAAATAAATAAAAATATTATATGTTTTATTATTTATAATTTATTATTTTATAATAAATTTTATACTTTGTGATGTTACAGTGATCAGGGTTTTATCACTCATCCAGCTAATGCTGGAACAATTATTTTTTTTAATACGATAGTACACTTATATTATATATTTTCTATTATATTTTATTTTTATATTATATATTTTCAATAATCACTGATTGACTCATTGTGTCTTAGGATTGGGTTGCATATATTTTTTTCTAAATGATTAATTAACAAAGTTCATTGAAAAAAAAAAAAAGTCATTTGAATCAGGCGGTACTTTCAAAGACCATATAGAAGAATAATAATAAAAACATCAACTTTTATTAAATTTTAATCATTTGTCTTTTTTATAGTTTATTTTGACAGTTAAATTGTTTTTAGCTGCAATAGCTGATATCACCTTTAAAAGAAGTTATTGAAATATTTAGTTAGTTCTTTATTATTTAAAACAGCTAAGTCCAATCCAAAATCATTACCAGGCCAATAGAATACTAGAAATGTGAAGTGAGCTGCATGCCGCATAGACAAGAGGTATAAACAGCTGGCTGCCTGTTATAAGTAAATTTATATAAAAATAAAGTATCCACTTACCAACAATTGTGAGTATTGACTATAGAAGCGCTTTCGGATTATTCCCCCATCATCAGCGATTACTGATTAATTATTATATTGTAACAGTTGATTGTCAATAGTTAAAATAAGTTAACGTTAAAAAAAATCTTGTCAGTAAGATGTTTACAACTGTTATGCAGTATGAATTGAATCAGCCAGCCTAATAATTATTAATTATTGTATAATTTGCTTGAATAAAATATTATCAAATCTGATTTGCTCATTTATAAGTTTATTATTATTCATACATATATATGAAATTTCTCCAGTATACTAGTTTTATGAATGTTATTAGTGTATTCCAATATTTTAACAAATTTGTTTGGAATGTAATTATGTCCATTCTATAAAGCAAAATTAAATCGATCTTTATTATTTTTATTTATGAAATTGATGTGTTCTGTAAATCTAATTAACAATGAACGATTTGTCATACCAATAGATTTCAAATCACAATTTTCACATTTAAGACTATATACTCCTTGTTTTTCTAGATCATATTAGTTATGATATTTTATTGTTTTAGACAGATCCTTATTAATGTAATTTATTATTTTATTATTAATTGTATACACTGGATTTTAATTTAAATGTTTTAAATATTTTATTAAACTTATTATAATTTGTATTATATTCTGCTATAGTATTATTATTTGTTAGTTTTATTTTGTCCTTTATGTGTATTTTATTTTTTATTTTGGTATATAATTTATCTGTTACGTTTGGATTGTAACCGTTATTTAATGCGATGTGTTTAATGTTATTTATTTCATTCTTTAGTTTTATATTATTGTGTTTTAAGTATTTTACTGCTCTGTAAATCAATGAATTAAAAGATACTATTTTCTAATTCTACAGATGAAAAGAGGTAAAATGTATTACAGTGCCTTGTTTGGTTGTTTTTCTTGTAAATTAACATTTACTTTAAGCAGGGAAAATAATAATAGCATTGATTACGTGGATATAAAATTTAATAAAAATTTTAATAATAATAAAATTGATGTTGATATATGTATAGAAAATCAACCAATTCATTTGTTCATTTATTAGCTGATATGGTTTTCAGCCCCTTTTTTTCCAAGGAAACCAGTAACAACATCTTTGAATGACTTCTATGCTGCTAGTTCTTTAGGATTCAGTTTACTGTCAAATATATTTTCACAAATTAATTTTCTTATTTGTGGCCTGATTCCTTTTAATTTGGTTTCATTTAATTGTGAAAAGAACTTCAGCTAAATATTCAAAGCCATCTCCATCTTTATCTAAAGCTTTTACAAAATTCTTCATCAGGCTTAGTTTTATGTGTAGAGGTGGTAAAATAATATGACCTGCTTCGACAAGGGGAATATTGACAACATTTTCCTTTCCTGGGATAAACTGATTTTTTTTTGTCAGTCTTTAATTGCTTAGTATCCGTAGCCCAACTATCCCAGAAACACATATGTTTTGTAAAGCCTTTTTGGAGACTGAGAAGAATCTCACCGAGCTGTTCTAGTGGTTAACTCGTCATCACAAATCAGCTGATTGAAGTTGAGAGTTCTAAGGTTCAAATTCAAGTTAAGGGCAGTTACTTCTATATGGATTTGAATACTAGATAAATACTGGATACTGGTATTCTTTGGTGGTTGGGTTTCAATTAACCACACATCTCAGGAATGGTTGACCTGAGACTGTACAAGACTACACTTCATTCACAATCATATGTCATCCTCTGAAGTAATATCTTACGGTGGTTCCAGAGGCTAAACATAAAAAGAAGATTGAGAAGAAGCCCTATCTCTTTCAGGTCAACAATGATTTACCATGAGTGTTCATCATACTTAATAGCTTTTAAAATTTTTGACATACTTTCATATATTTCTTCCATTCCTAGAGCATGTGCTACCAGTATAGAAGAAAACTTATTCGAGTTATGCTACAACACTGCCTTTAAGTTTCTTTTTGATGAGTCTGTAAATAAAGTCCAATCATAAATAACATATTCAATATCCAATTCACACATTAACCGCCTAACGTCATGGCAGGAACAAAATAAACCACCTCTTTTAAAGTATTTATGTAAATTTTCATTTCAATTTCTATACACTGAAATTTTAGTATCCTTTTTTAATAAAGTCCATTCGTTACGACATGAACCTAGGCGTTTTACATGTTTCTACAAATACAAGTCACGAATTAGGTTGCTCAGTTCTGCTTGTGTGATGAGGTGAGGTGTTCAGTATTTGATTCTTCTGGAATGTAATTAATATCTCTTGAAGTTGAGGATTCATCAGTTGAGCCTTCTGGGGAATCAGAAATCTCTTTCCAAGAAGTTGGAGCAATCAGAATCGCTAAATCAACACCATGAAATACTGTTCTCATAGTTGAACAAACATCTGGGTATACGATACTGCTTTTATTGTTTGAATTCTCCACAAACGTAATATATTTGAAGAATTTTTACAAGCCCGATCTTAATTATAAAAATAATTTAGTTTAATTTATAAATACTTAATTACTTAAAATACTTCATAAAATTGTTTCACCATGGAGTGCAACAAAACACAGCATGAAACATATACACAACTTAACAAATCTTTATGTGCAGTAAAATAATATCAAATGTTTTTCTGCCATAAAAAATCTTTCATTAAATTTTATGGCATCACTTATGAACCAATGTTTATAATATGTGTATGATGAAACCACTACCACAACTAAAGAACACGGCAAGTCTTACCGAAAGCTGAACTCATACTGAAGAAAATTTCATCATGTTGGATTACTCATTACTTGACTTGCTGACATGTCTGGCTTGGCATGAAACAACATCATTCGACTATTATGTATCAAATATAGGTCTACAGCATGCATCACAATATAAATTAGATGTAATAAGCAAACATACATACTTACTAACTTATTTTTATTGTTTGTTCCATGAATGATGGAACAAATAAATTTAAGGGGTAGTAACTTAAGAACATTACATGATGGGTTGTTTTGGAATACATATTCAGATTCAGCATATAAAATACTATATAGAAACTCCTACTCTCTTTCCAGTTTCAAATTTTATGTTGACCAGTGTTATTTCTTTGATCAGATCTCTTAGTTATTCAGCATCAACAACGTAATCACTTTAAGCTACATTGTCTTATAACTCTTCTTTTTCCAATTGATTAAAACATTAACCTTGTCAGATTCACTGAAATTCTTTCTTATTAATATATCTTAATTTTTTTAAATAAAAACAAGGTAAAACATTCATTTTAACAATAACATTTTTTGTAATGCAAGTAATTAAACAAAGTCAAAAATTTGTACACAGAAACGGTACATAAATTTTACATAACAAAATTTTACCTAGTTTTTTTTAATTCACATAAACAGAAAATTTACTTTTGAAGTTTATTATATCTAAATAACAGCTAAGCTGGAATTGTAGCTAGGAGCATCCAACTTATATCACCTGTTAATAAAATGAATCATTAAAATGGATGTAATATATATAAAGATTATATAGGTTAGAATTAAGAATTAAATATAAAAAAGTAGGAAAATTCTATGAATTTAATTAATCTACATCGTAAAAATATTTGTTGTTGCAATCCACAGTTAATTTACTTTAAAAAAAAAAAAAAAGAAAGTAATTAGTTTCATCAAACTTGTTATAATTGATTTTCATTATTAGTGAATATGATTTAGTTTTTTATTAATTGTTATGATTATCAGATATCATAAATTATGTTTCATTTATAAAAATGTTTATTGTTGTTGTATTGTAAGATTCCTTTTTAATACCATATATGAAAGGAATCTGTAAAAATGTGTTATCATTATTATTAAATTCATATTTTTATGATTAATTTTTATCTATGTTTTTTTTATTAAAAAAAAAATATATTAATTTTATTTTGTTTATATTGTACAATATATATAAGTGTACATTATACATACATATCAGAGATGCATATTTGTAGATAACATTATACACATATATTTTATTATTAAAATTTTATAACAGTTTAAAAAAATTGTTTAACCGTTTAACTTTTTTAAAGCAGGTGCAAGATCAGGTAGCATTAAACTATAAAAAAAGAAATTTACCTTTTGCCCTAATATGTATGATTTTTTTTTTTTAATCTAGTGTAGTTATTATGATGATGGATTTAAAACAACCAATTCAGCTGAGGCCTAGCTATAATGTAATATAAATTACAAATATATTTAAAAGATATTTTATCAAATTAATATTAACTCACAAAATGTTTCTCCACGACAAATTTTTATATTATCTGTGAAAAATGGTATAATTTTCAACTACATTTATGCTACGCATATAATATTTGGAAGATGAAAATACTGAAACAGATTTTTTTTTAATTTTATTTAGGGATTAACCTTAAAACAAATTTATTTATTTTTCAACATGAAATGCTGAGTTTGGTCAACAAGAAGATGTGAGTGTAAAGAATGTAGTCAGGTTGGTAATGGAATGAAGCAGTATATATACATTGATTGCTTCAGCTTAACGTAGACTTCTTGTTGGTTGTAGTCAGTATACACTGGTATGCAATGTGTGGACCTGAGAATAATTATTTTGATTCTAGTAACATGATATTCCATACTTGTTTTATTATCATATGATCACTCCTCTTTGAACCTAGCAGTATTAGTTGTGAAAAGTCTTTCCTGTGAAAAGTTCTTTCATTTTGTAAACAGATGATTATCACTTATTGACTGGATAATATTATACAAGAATCATTCTGAATTTACCAAGAATTATTCCATAATATTTAACAATAAATTACATAAATCTTGTAACTTTAGATTTGTTTGTTCCATAACCATTTAAGACTTTTTGTGATTTTCTGTCATTTTCAATGTTGTTTAGTTCCTGAGGGCCTAATCTCTCCACGACTAATTTTTAAGATTATTTCTGGTATATTAACTTTAAATAAATTCAGAAAGTAACAAGTCATAAAACTTTTTATGAATTAATTATAGTAAGTACAGTTAAAATGTCTTGATAAGCCATATTGATATTGGCTTAGCAGTAAAAGATTTTTTTTTTTATAAAACTTAATTTTTGTTACTTAAATTCATTCAACCATATTTATTTCTGTATGCATGTCTAAATGTAGCAAATATTTCATAAAACTAAAAAAAATATTGTTAGAACTTTTAATTTAACTTTAAAAACACTCAAAGATAAAATTGGAGTTAACTTGGTCAGACAAGTTGGTTTGGCAATTAAATTTGATGATGAGATATTAAAGGATTTCAAATATTAACAGGAATCTTATAGCTACAAATTATTTATTATGTAGATTAAGGTGACATACCCATTATTTCTCAATGAAGTTGCCCATTATTGCAGCGTATGTGTTCCACCACTCAAGGAGCTTCTTGATCTAAGAAGAGAAAAAAAGCATTTTGACTGCTTGTTAATTCATCTTATATAACATTAATAACCTCATTTGTATCAAATTTTTTCTTCTCAAAATTTTCTTAAATATACTCAATATGATAATAATTAAATGTGGCTATATGGAAGGTAGGTATATAGTACTTGAGCTATCATACCATTTTCTATTGTTAAAAATCACAGCATAGTACTGAGCAGTTATACATATTTTTCTATGAGAAAGTTAAGACAGAGTAATCGCAGTAAAAGGTGCTATTATTTTCCCAAGGGAGAAAATTATTTTCTGTGAAATTGAGCTTGAATTTTGTCAACATATTTACTGATTTTGACTCCCCTGTGTTTCATTGTACATTATTATAAGAATTTAAAAACTTAAATATCCATTTAATATCACTGCAGAAATTGTGTATCATTAATTTATCTTCTTTCTTTGTTTCTGTTTGTAAAAGTGAGGAAACTACATTACTTTCACTTAATTATATTTAAGAAGACCTCTCAATTTTGTTCACACCTTTTCAACTCTTTATTTTTATTTTTTTTCAAACAGTAATTTATCAATAATTTTTTCCTGTAAGTGTTTTAGATACAGTCTGTATATCTTCATTGGTTGACAAGTATGTAGTTAATTTTTTACTCTTTTTTAGCTTTCTCTGAATAAATGATTCACTAATTATAAATCTTGGAAAAAAACACTTTTCCCCAAACTGATTTTATAGTTCATATAAATCTGAGGCGGAATGATTCCCTCCCTCATCATATTGTTTATGGTAAAAAGTCACCCTAGTGAATTTTCTTACCATAATATATACTTTCCTAGATCTAATGAACAATGTCGTAAAGTTTTTTTTATAATTTGTTAATTATAAACTAATAATTTTTCAATATAGTTAAACAAAATAAATGTCAAGGTATTACAGAAACTTTTCTTATCTTATTATGTTATGAACTGGAGAAATCGTATAAATTCTACTATACAATGAGTAAAAGTTAAATCTAAATAATTTATGTTTCTTGAAACATATATTAAGTATGTTTAAATGCTACCTGATTTATTTACACGTTTAAAAATTGAAAATAATTGAGATACTCGTAGATTGATTCATTATTAGTTACTACTTACAGCATGATTAGTATTAATTCACCTTAAAGGTATTTTATTTTTTACATACCTTATTATTATAAAATAGTTTTAAGTGCTAAAACATTTATAAAATTTCCATTTGTAACTATTTTTAGATGCAGTACTGTTGTTAGCACAATATCTTGAAATATTTGTGTGTGTTTCTAATATAAGATTTAAGAAGTGTATCTAAATGCATTTACATAAGACTTCTTGTGCAAACCCTTACATTCTATTTATATTTAATGTAAAAAATATTATGTTTTAATGTTAGTAAATAATGTATTTTTATTATTATAAGCAACCGAAGGGTTCGGCCTACTTTTATTACATTAAATGTTAAATATATGATACAATAAGTATTTAATATTATGATAATATTAATAATATGCAATATAACTCTTAATGTACATTGTTTTAAGAGTTTTTTCAATACGTTGTTAATGCTAAGCATAAGTAAACTGTTAATAAGTTAAGATAATGTTTACAGTTAAATTATTTTATTATAGCAAGTTTTTCAATCACTTAATTTAAATGTTATCTTTATAACAGATGTTTTTATTCTACTGCACTTTTACATATGTTATACAAAAATTTTAGTTTACTGCAAATTTTCAGTGAAAGACATTCATCATTTTCTAGCATCCCATATGAGATAAAAAATTTAAATAAGTGAAAATAAATTTAAAAAACCTTGAATGGATTTTGAAGATAAATATTTATTCAAATATTTTTCTTCAAATGTTACTAAAATCATTTATTACCCTCATTTTAAAGAAGTATTGACATATTCATAAAATAAGCATCTACAAACTAGTGTTAAGACAACAAAGTTGCCAACTTGTACTTAAGGAAAGAGGGAAAAATAATAATAATTTAAATGTCTTATAATAATTCAAAGATAAATAATGAAATTTTTAGGATTTAATGTACAAAAAACATTTATAACTATGAATCTTTTTTCTTCCATCATTCATGTACGGGGTTTTTTTTTCAAGGTCCGATCGGTCACGAAATTAAAACCATAGTGAAAATAAAAAATGCTTTATTTGTAACAAGTACTTACATAGTTACGCTATTTCTCTACATAGTCGCCACTTCGATTTAGACATTTGTCGTAGCGTGGTACCAACTTTCCAATACCCTCATGATAGAACGGAACCGCCTGTGTTTTCAGCCATGTTTCTACACTGGTCTGCAGCTCGGTGATGTCTGTGCCAAATGTTGTCCTCCTAGTCAGCATTTCATGTGAGCAAAGAGGTGAAAATCAGATGGAGCCAAATCTGAGTTGTATGGTGGGTGATCAAACACTTCCCAATGAAAACACTGCAGGAGCTTCTTTGTTACAGCTGCAGTGTGCGGCCGAGCATTGTCATGCAGAAAGACAATGCCTGATGACAATATTCCTCTCTGCTTATTCTGAATTTCCCTTCATAGACGTTGAAGAGTCACACAGTATGAGGCTGCAGTGATGGTCGTGCCACATTCCATGAATTCCACCAAGAGAACTTCATTCCGGTCCAAGAACACAGTAGCCATACACTTCTGTTGGAGAAGGTTCGCTTGAACTTCTTTGGTTTACTGGGAGAATGATAATGCAGCCATTGTTTGGATTGTTCTTTTGTTTCTTCAGTTTCAAAATGGACCCATGTCTTGTCCCCTGTGACAATTTTATTCAAAAAAATCTTCTCCTTCATTGTAGTAGTGCTGGAGAAACGTTAGGGAGGCGTCCATTCTCATTGTTTTGTGATGGTCGGACAGCATCTTGGGAACTCATTTCGCACACAGTTTGCGGTACTGAAGTCTCCCACTCACAATGGTGTAGAGAGCTGACCTTGAAATTTCAGGAAACGAATCCCTCAATACAGAAATTTGTGTACTGACGATTTTCTCGAATTGCCTCATCCACTTGCTCAACGAGATCATCGGTTGATACTTGCTTCCTTCCCCGACCGCCTGCATCATGAATATCTGTATGTCCTGCATTATAGTTTCTGCACCATTGTCGCACTTTGCTGTCACTCATTGAAGTTTCACTGTACACATTACTTATTCGTCGATGAATTTCAGCTGAATTACACCCCTCAGCCTGAAGAAATCGAATTACCGCACGCACTTCACACTTGGCGGGAGATGTTATTGTTGTAGACATGTTTATGTGCTAGCTGCGTGTTCAGAATTAAAAGAAGTGACGCGGCGTGATTGAGGCCATACTAGAGACACTGCGCAACACATATGCGCAAAGGTTCATCTGATTTTTGCGTGGGTTTTTATTTCTCGTCCGATCGGACCTTGAAAAAAATAACCCTCATATATGCAAGCAACATACATATAAAGAGAAAGAGAGAGTGACAGATAGAGAGAGAGAAATACTAAATAACATAACATAAACTATTATTGTATCAAATTTAAATTTTTTTATATGAATATTTCTGTTAACCAATAGGCCTTGCACATTTTTTTAATGGAATTTAACAAATTGTATTTACAATAGAATTAAAAAGAAAATTCAAAGAAAATTTTTCATATGTAACTAATTATGGAAGAATGAATCTTCTACCAGAATGAATTTTATTGTAAACTAACATGCCTCTATCAAGTAGTTACATTTCTCTCTGTTATCAGAAGATCCAAGTCAAATCCAGTCCAAGTTCAAATCCCAGTCAGGCTTAGCACTTTTTTCATATACTGAAAACTTTTCAGAAATTGTAATATTTTTCTGTTTATAGTTGAAATAATATTGGAAAAGGCCGTGTGCTTATGTTGCCCAATACTGGAATAAGCTAATCAAAAAAAAAAATTACAATTTCTGAAACAGCATGATACACTATTAAAAATAATAAGTTTTAATGTTATAAAAGTAAAATTTAATATAATATTATATACACACATATTATATTATATTATATACATACATACATAAAGAGTGTTGCAATAAGAAAGCCAGAAATTATTTTATTTTTATGAAATGACATATTTTTACATCATTACAAAGGATACATTTGTGATTTAAATATGAAAAACAATGTCTGAAGTATTTCCCCCATGACTTATTCTGCAAATAATCACTATATTGATAAAATTATGATAGATTTTTTTCACAGACTTGTTCTGCAATTTGGCTGATGACGCATTGAATTTACTTTTTGGATATCACAAGGAGTTATCATTTATCTCATTGACTTTCCATAAGACTCAAGGACTTAAAATATGGTAAGGTTTACAGTTTGTTTTCATAAACCTTCAATTTCACAAACTCTGGAAGGAAGAAGTTGCATGACCTCATTATATAGTTCTGGGTGCTTTTACAATAGAGAAGTCGGCCCAGGAATTCTTGTAGCTTAACAGTTGTCTAATTATTATGTAACACATTGGTTGAACTACAACTGTTCATCATATCATTCAAGAAAATCTACAAAAAATTATAGCCCTATTTCAGTAACATTCTGCATTCACTGTTATGGCATTTCCATCCTCATCTTGATAAAATAATGTCCAACAACTCCACCAACTCAAAATCCCAACAATGATTTATGTGGGTACATTGTCTTGTCATACATGTCTCAAAGGGATGTCTGTTCCCTAATGTGACAGTTTTGTACTGCATTAATGAAGCCACTCAAGTGAAAATGTATCTCATCACTAAAGATAATTTTCTTAAAAAAATTGTCCACATTTTGGCTCTAAAAACCATTTAACATACTTCCTCTGTTGTAAATGATCAGTTTGTGTCGGTTGCTGAGTTAACTAAATTTTGTACCCATGCATAAGGAGATCTTTCATGAGAATTCACTGCAAGGAACTTCTAGCAATGTCCAGGTGTTGTGAAATGACAAATTAATCTTATTGTATTCAAATTAACACTTTTACACAGCAATGATGATTTTCTCAACAGGGCAACTAGAAGAAGAGTACTTGAGTGAGTGTTTTAATGTTTGCTGTAGCTTCTAATTTCTTGATATCCTACAAACTGTTGCACTAGGTGCATTATGATGCTGAGTATTGCACAAAGCTTTTGAATAGTCTCTGTGTACTATTCATAAACTTATAATCAGTTTTAACAATTAAAAATTGTGATAAATATTGCTCTATCAACTAACTGCTACAGATTACAGAACTTGTAAAAATAGTTCTGCCAATACGGCAACAAAACAATGGCATACAATTCAAATGGAGTGCTATAAAGATTGTATTGTATAATCAAATTTACTTAATATATTTTAAATGGATATTAATAGGCTTTCAAATTGGTTTTCATTTAATTGTCAATTACAGTTTTCAAAATAGCCGTTTGAATTTGTTATCAGTATAAATCAAAAATTTAATTACTTCTGAGATTCCACAACATTTTGAAATCTACTGTAATACCGAACGTTCAGAAAGACACTGGAATTATGGAAGTGTAATTACAAAACTTTCTTCATTTTTACTTTATATTTTTATTTCATCATTTTATAGAAACAGATATTACAATAACTGGAATAATTTATAAAAGGTGTTGAAAATTACCTCCTCCAATATCAATGCACACGTTTCAGTTTGTTTTCAAACACTTTAACCAGCTGATGTACTGGAATGTTCTTGTATGTATGCCATTATTGTGATTTTTAGTTCGTCAAGTCATGCGTGATCTGTTGCTGTACACTGCTTGTTTTGCTGACCCTCATAGAAAGTAATCTTAGAGAATCAGATCATGCAGATCACAAACTCCTCGAAATGATTCATTCACCAAAGGCATTTTGTAAGAAAGTTATTGACTTGTTAGCTGTGGTGCCATACTGTTTAAACCATGATTGATTTCAAATTCTGTTAACTGACTAATGTAGTTTGTTAAAACAGCACAGTAACAGTCATTATTAACTGTATTTTCAAAAAGGATTGGACCCACAATCCATGTCCTACTCACACCAACCCAGACTATAATTTTCACTGCGTAATTCTTGAGGGTTAGTTGTCAACCACAGTTGTGTATTTTGTGAATTAATATACTCTCCCAGATAAACCACTCTTAAATGTAATGTCAAGGCTGCATATAGAATTTTGGTCAATAAAACGTTTAAACCACTTTAGTCTTTTGCCATTATCTACAGATTTCAGTTCTTGAACACACATTACTTTATAGAATGAAAGTATCAGTTATTTTCTTACAGCTTTATGTGTTGTTACAACACATAGTTTAGGTGGTCTTCCACTACAATCAGCATCTTCAACAGAGCGTGTGGCCCAAAATGTTTCAGTAAGAGTTCAAACTGCATTGTGGTGAGGAACAGGACTATTTTAAAACTTTTCAAAAAACTTCTGTTTCACTAAATCAATTTATTTTGAAGTTGTCAACTTGAAATATACTTGTATATTTTGTCTCTGTACTAATTCAGCATTTATAAACTGCATCAGCAATCAAACTATGTATTTTTGACAATCAAAGACTAGGTGCATTAGTTAAATTTTTTTTTATTGTAATCAAAATTGATGCTAATGTGATTTATTTGTGAAATAATTAATCAGAAATTAATTCATTGAATTATTTGATTGACAGAGAATAGAAATCATTTAAATTTATTGTAACTGCACGAACCTAATGTTTTTTACAACTAATAAATTTGTCCTCAGTCAGAGTAGTAATTTAAATATATTTTTAAATAAATTTATACAGTATTATATTTTCATTAAAGTAACTGAAAAATATAGTGATTTTTATATGTTTAGTCTAATTATTTTTTATCTTATAAAAATTAATTTGAATATTTTGTACTAAAATTACAAGAAATTAAAAGATGTTATAATAATGATAATGTAACACTGTAAGGCATCATGTTTTATAGTGAGTGACCTTATTAAATTTGCAATATATTTATAAATATAAAATATCAGATGGTCTGAAAGTCAGTTTCCTCAATTAATAATAGAATTTTTTTATTATTAGATATTTAACAGACATTGAAGAAAGTGTTTTCCATCTCCCCTTATGTTGTTGTGTGGGCATTTAATCACTGAATTACACTTTTTTTTTCCAATAAAGTTTTATCACAGTTTATAAAATGAGTTCTCAATCAACAGCTTGGGCATAACAACAGTTTGTAACATCTAAAGATATGATTCACTTGTTATGCTGCCATCAAGGACATAAGGTCACAGCAGAATGTTTTTTTATGATCCCATCCATACATGAACAACAGATACATTAAGTTCTTTCTACATAATTGAAGATATGTTTCACTGAGTTAGAAAAATAAGAATTTGTTTTTCAATGAATAATAAATTCCTCACAAAACTCCACCCTTTTGTCTTAAATCATATTCGTCGATAATAATCAAACTTCCACTTCAGAAACTTTTGTAAACTTAGTCTGGATATTTTCAACCTACATTTCAAATGACTTATCCCTAAAATGGCAATCTGTCTGACTGCTACTGGAAAGGCTCCCATTTGGTAGCTTATTTTAATGTCAGTTTAAGGTCATCACTAATTTCTTTCCTACAACATGTTTTCTAAAGTGAAACTAACTGTGGGCTTATCTGATTGTGGAGCCACCAACATCAAACGTCTCTAGTATTTTCAAACTTGTTTTACAGTTCAGCTTACACAGATGCAGGTAAGTCAGTAGAAGAATTAGGAAATCTTGAATGGAATTCTTCTGGATGATAGAAGTATCTGATTATTTTTTCACCAACACTAGACCTTATTGTTTTGTATAGTATTATTCTCAATGGAGATACAAAAATCAACTGAATAGTTAGTGTAGTAACTAATAGTTTGTTTGTCTCAGCTGATGATTATCAACTATAAAACTAAAATGTCCCATCTATTACAGAATTTGAACTTTCATACAGGAGAACTGAATTTTAGCCCACTGTGTTCTACTGAGCAATTTAATGCCTGTTACTATTAAAATTGATTTGTCTGTTTTATAAGTTTTATTTTATTAATATTGTTAATTTTTACAAATAGTTTATATTAATATATATGTATATTTTTAAGTCCTAATGTTAATTGTTTACAAACAAAATTTATTTGACTAAATTTATTATTGTATAATTATGAGGTTAAACATATGTGATTAAATTAATTAGATTAGATATTTTAAATATTAAAAATAAGATTTTTATTATTTATTGTTAAGTATTATTGTTTTATCAAAAGAAAGAAATTGCTGCTAAATATAAAGCCATCTGTTTTATATGTATAATAATATCATGTATCATAGTGATTAAGTTTTATCATTAATAATTATATCATAACTTAATAATTTACTGTTTTAATTGACACTGTTCATATTTTTACCACCATATTTATATCATCATAGAACACTGAAATACATACATCATATCATTTTATGTTTGTAAATGTGGATATACTATATACAGTATATATATATATATATATATATATATATATATATATATACTATATACAGTATATATATATATATATATATATATATATATATATATATATCAACATTATTTTGCAACAAAGTTTTTAAAACTTATTGTTTTATTTTTGCTTATTACTTATTATAATGTCTTGGTACTTATTTAACTCAACCATTTTTTTTTTTTTTTATTAATAAATGTTTTTCAAGTTTTTCATTTTTTATGTATGTTTTTTTCAAATAAAAATCAATAACTATGTTTATCCTTAATATCATGGATCAAAATATAATGTGCAACCATTTTAAACATATTATATGCAATTTGTAATATTCAAGAAAATATATATTTCATATGAATTTAATAGACCTGTAGAATAGTAAATACGATTACAAGAAAGAAAAAGAAAGATTGTGGCAAGTTTGGCTGTGAAACGTGTTTACACTTTAATCTTTCTAATGATTTTCATAAATTAAAAACAGTCCACAGTTTTCTTTCTCATGATGCCATTTTAAAGATAGTTTTTTTGGGTAGGGGGAAATTTGGATGCTTGGCTATAGCTAATAGCCAGTCAATATTATACTTTTACAGCCACTGAACAGGAATAGTCCTTGACTTGTTTCACTAACAGCTTTCCTATCAGGTATCAAAATTGCACTGGCACTTCAGGTTCCAGTACCATCAGCATGGAGAACCATAATCATAATCATGAAAATTAAGACTTGCACCCACAGAAATGATTATTAGAAAGAAAGATTAATAATAAGGCAAACGGCTGGGTGTAGTAAGAAAGGATGATTACCCATCAGGGTTATTTGGGTAGTTGACTGAATAGACAATGAAAGGTACAGCTGCATTGCAGTTTGAGAATGTCAACTTGATAATATTTAATGTATGCTACAGAAGAGCTGGGAAGGTAAGGAATTCTTGCTAGTCACATTTGGCTTACATCAGTCCATACATTTCAAAAAAAAAAAAGTCACTAACCAAACTAGTAGATCTATAATTCCTCTACACACTACCCCTCTTCAAAACCGTAATATGTATCTTCTCTCTCTTTCTTAAAGATATGTAATAGATAAATATAGATTGATAGCTCTTACTTTTGATTCCCCCACTTCACAAATAGTAAGAAGGTTGGAAGTTGTTTACAGCTTGGGAAATCAGTTAATTAAAAATTATTTTAATCTCTAAGTGGCTAAAATAAACAGAGGTATAAAATGGAAACCAAGACCAGAAGAGCTGGAAACTTAAAATCGGACAGGTGTATACTGCTTACCCACCAGGTTGGTGTACTGGTGAATGCGTCTTCCTAAATCAGCTGATTTGGAAGTCAAGAGTTCCAGCATAACTCTTTACGCTGTACTTTATACAATACAGCGTTTATAACTCTTTAATCTGTACTTTTATACAGATTTGAATACTAGATTGTGGATACTGGTGTTCTTTGGTAGTTGGATTTAACCACACATCTCAGAAATGGTCAAACTGAGACTGTACAAGACTACAATTCATTTACACTCGTACCTATTATCCTCTGAAGTAATACCGGAACAGTAATTCCCAGAGGCTAAACAGGAAAAATAAAGGTATAATACTACTTAAACACTAACTTAAGGCTATGAATGAATTATTCTCATCTCTGAAGAGCTTCAGACCTATCTATCTATTTAAACCAGAAATTTTCTGTCTCCCTCTCTCTCTCTCTCTCACTTTTTTCTCTGAATTGATCATCATTAGTTCTCTAAAACTACTTAACTCCAAGAGTAATTTTATATTTTTAAAGTGCTAGAAACAATTTACAGAAGTGTTTTGTAAAGGCCAGAACCTTAATTACTCATTCTGTTATCCATTCATACATTTCTTTCACAAATAACATTTACTGTTTATTGAGTAACTTGAATGATTTTTTTTTTCTTTAGTTCAACTTTTTTTCACCATATAAGCTCAAAGCTTGTGCATGTAACATGTAATGGCAATTTTGTAGTAGTGTATTATGAAAACTGCCATGACTGACTAGGATTTGAATCCAAGAACTTCTGGAAGAAAATCTGATATGTTACCTCAACTGCACGACAAGAGTGCTGTATACATATATGTATATATATGTATACACAAGAGGTTATTTTTAAAGTAAAGGCCGTTTTATTGTAAAAAAATTATGAAAACTTTAAAAAATATTTTTTATTTCTCTTAAAACTACATACCATATACTACTTCTTTATATAATTGCCACATAAATTATGATAAGACATTTATCGTAGCAATATACCACTTTCAATATATCCTCGTCATATTCTTCCATCGCCAGCCCATTTAGTCACTGATTAACAACGATTTTAAGTTCATCACCAGCCACAAATTGCTTGCCACTCAAAAATTCCTTCAATTTCCCAAACGAATTGAAATCAGAAGGAGCAAAGTCCAGACTATTTGGTGTCCAGATATTATGTGTGTGTATATACTTATATATATATATATATTGATATTTTTTTTTTAATTCAAATTGACACTGAAATTTTAATTTTTTTTAAATAACTGATTTTGATGAAATTACAGAACTGAATATCAAATGATGCAGGATCCTGTGAAAGTCAATTATTGGTGTTGATTTGATAAGTGAACTCATCTGTTTACTGTATTTCGGTGGTTAAGTTTCAATTAATATAAAGAGTGTTTCATTTAAAATCCCCCAGATGATTTTCTCGTAAACTAGACACAATACAAAAGTATGACCGAAACAAAAGTTACTCGGACTGGAGGGGACACCTCATGTTGAACTTGGATTTGACCTTGACTGTTATCTCATGGTTAACATGATTTTTTCAAATGGAATTATGTATTTTTGGCCTCACCAGTGAAAAGAGTGGAAAATTTTTCATTGGAATATGTGGTCACATGTATGTCCTTGGAATTTTTATATATTTATATATTAAACAAAATAAAAACTTTATAAATAGGAACTAAAAAATAAACGCTGTAAATACTCTATAATGTACACTGGCTATGCCAACTGGTCAGTGTATGAAGGACATGTCTGAACAATTTATGTCACTGTGCTGCACAACTATTAAAAATTGACCTTTAAAAATAGTCTTATCTGTTGAGGAAGTATTAATCTTTTTCAGATGTTCCATTTAATAAATATTAGGAAAAAAACAATTACTATTTTGGCTTTTAGTACAGGTTGGAATTTCTTTTTGCGCTAAACCATTTTAATTATACTATTACAGTATGTACGTAGTTTACACGATGCATCTGTGCTGTTTTTAAGTGTAGAATTTTATTTTATTTCAAATTTGGTCTTCCAGTAAATTTTTTTGAAAAATGAGAATGTTAAGATCACAAGTTTTACTTATGTGTACAAATTTACAAGTTGTGGTTAACATCTTTCTGTATTTACCCTGTACTTGAACAGGTTAACTCTGCTATTATATTATTTTTGTATACTTATACACAGTATGTCTGAAAAGTTTCCGAATTAAATTTCTGTAGTCGATACAAGTAGCGCCATCACTCAGACAACCAAAAACTATGCAATACGATGCCTGAGAGTGTGTGTGTGTACAAAATTTCATCACTCCAGTCCGGAGTTATATTCGGCCGCGTACGTTGTGTTCATATGATCTTGTGCGACCTCGGGGAAAACACCCGCCTTGTGACGCTTCCGATCGCCACACCACTCTCCCCCGTTCATAGCCCTGATGGACTTTAACGTGAGTCGTCTTTTGCTCTCTAACATTTTACATCTCAGAGTAATAAGCCAGATCTCGTTGGGATGCCACCGATGTAAATGCCTCGGTAGAGATTTACATTGGTGATTTTTGAATCTCAGTTTTTGCCTTCGCTGCAGGCCTCTTCCGGACATCTTGAATGTCCTTTGCGACATGGAACATCTCGATTCCCCCCCCCGAGGGGAGAAGATCCCACCTCGTAGCGTGTCCGGTCGCTACACCACCGTTCCTAGCCAGTAGTGGCTTTAAAGGAGGACATCTTCTCGCCCCACAAACTGATTGCGCACCACAGCTTTCAGTCCAGGCCCCGCAGAGATGCCACTGATGTAGATGCCCCGAGGGACATCTGCATCGGTAAAATTCACCCCGAGATAGTTTTATGTGTTTATGCCTTCAGAAAGAAGACAACGGACACCTGCAGCTACCACGTCGCCCTCAGGAACTAAGCTAGAAGCCTAACCGCGGAATGAAGCCTAGTCCTAACATTTTAAAGAGCCAATTTCTGAATGTCTCAGATCCGCACTAACAACCTCTATAACAAAGTTTCACACAGTGAAATTTAGACCTAGTTCCCTTAAGAACCCCGCTTATTTACTCAATGAGTTTATTTCTGACTACGCTCCGGTCCGCCCGGGAGAGGAGAATAAACGCCTACTCCCGCACAGCTCTATCGCGGAGTCCCGCGCGACATTCACCATATTTCGTAAACTGCCGTCAAGACATCCCTGCATACCACCGGAGCAGCACCCAGAGACGCCTCGCCGACAGTGTCGTTAGCTCATAAACGCCCCCGCCGGCCGCGGCCGCAACCCCGCCGACAGCTTAATTTCAATACTAGAACACCAATTACATCTAAGCGCCTACCTTCGGTCAATCAAACTGCCCAGACGGACCTAGCCACCCGGGTTCCTATCCTAAATCCCTTCAGCCGCCCTGCCCTGGGCAAGGGATTTTAGGAAGCTGGCCACTATCGTCCATTCACTGCGAATCCTCCAGTTGACTAGCAGATACAAAAAGGAGTGCACTCTCTCAAATTCCCTACCAACTCTGGTACGTTCAGCTTCGTACCGGGGACAAGTATATAGGACATGGTCCACTGTGTCCTCAACTCCGCATTCCGGGCATAACCCGGGATCAACCAACATGAACCTCGCTAGACTACCCCTAAAGGCACCATGTCCCGAAAGAAATTGAGTTGTGTACCGATTGGGGGAAACCCAACTAATAGCTCGCAAATTCCTAACATCTGGAAAAATACCATGCATATATCGACCCGTAGAAGAGTCGGCCCACCTAGCTTGCCAAGTGTCAAAACCTTGGTCTTCAATTTCCCGCATACGCCCGGTAGTAAGAAGACCTGCCTTCTTTTAAATGTACCGCTGGCTACGCTCTGTAGCCAAAATATCTACTGGCTTGATGCCAGCGATCACAGTTACTGCCTCTCGCGAGACAGTCCTGTAACCGCCGACAACCGCTAATAACAGAAAACGCTGGGCTGTGTAATACGAGTGTATAACTAGAGAAGGGTTCTATGAAGAGGCTGTGTGAGTAAATTCATTTTTGTTTAGATCTGTATTTTTATTTAATTTAGTCCGTGGACTTTTCAGACGTATTGTGTATATTATTTGATCTGTAGATGAATGTCTCTATCTTAACTGCCAACTATATTATTTACACAATCGTGGTAGTTTCATTTTTAAATTCCTTAAATTTTATATTTATTCATATAACACATTACCAAAAAACCCATCCACATAATGTACACAACAGAATCAGTCTTTGTAAATCTCCCCAGAAAACTGTGTTCACAACATTTGACACAATTTTTTAGGAGTGAAAAGCTTTTCACTCAATGGCTGTCATATTTGTTAACAGCCAATCAAAAATGCAACCAACTGAACATTTCTCGAAAAGTGTTTAGACTTATTTAAAAGTGATTTTGCTGTTTGTTTGACATTTGATAACAGTAAATGAAACCATTACACTCCAGAGACCAAAAAATGGATGGGAGCAATAGAAAGTGCACCAAAGAAAGTGAAAATGGTTTTATTCTATCCGCAGGAAAAGTGAAGAGGAAGGATTTTATTCTCATGGTATATTGCTCATAGATTACCTGGAAAAAGCCAAGATCATCACTGGAGAGTATTAGGCTTCATTACTCTACCAATTGAAGGGTGCTATTTAGGCTAAGCGGAAAGTGTCCAAAAAGAAAGTGTCTTTCATCACAACAATTGCCTTTATATATGTCTCGGGTTGTTCCTGTAAAACTTCATACCTACACTTCAAAGTGCTTCCACAATCACTATATTGGCTCCCAATGAGAACTTCCTCTTCCCATATCTGAAGAAATGGCTCGCTGGAGGAAGATTCACCTCAAATTACGAGATCAAAGCTGAGACAACTGCTTATTTTGTAGGGTTGACAAATTTCATTATACTGAGGATATTAAAAAATAGAAAAGTCATTGGTCTAAATGTAACAAATTGCTAAGATGACTTATGTTGAAAAATAAAAAAATTTCTGAAAAATCTTCAATTCTCTTTGTCAGGCTGAGAACTTTACCCTCGAACATAATTCAACTATATACTAAAGATGTTTTCTACCCACTTCAAGAGGGAAGCGTTACTATACTACCATTACAAATAGGAAAAGAAAAGCTATGCAAAACTCTTTTGGAAGCAAAAATTCTAATCCTTTAAAAATGTGTTGGTTTTTTATCGCTTTTCAAAATTAACTTGAAAAGTTAAGAATCATTGGCTTTGAAAGTCGAGAATCATTCAAAACATCTATTTTCCATCGGTTTTTATTGGTTTAAAGTATTTTTTTTTCTATTCTGTGCTAACCTTTTAATTGTAGTAATGCTTGCTGTATCCTATATTTTAATTTTACCTTCACATCCTAAAGTTTTAAATTTTGTTTTCATTAATAATTTTTATCTAATACTTTTTACTCAAAATTAAATAACCCTGAATGCAATAATAAATCACTAACTTCTTAGTGTATTTAAAGTTGCTCATGTGAATCAGATTTTTGTCCTTTGATCATTATGTAATGTTAAATTACAATCTCAAAATAAAATACATTCTAAATGACAAACTCAATTTTTTTCATGAACACCTTTCTAACACATCATAAATAACTCATCATAGGAAAGATCTTTCATAATCAAATACAAACACCAGTGGCTCAAAATCCAGCAGTCCCAGTGACAGTCTCTTAAAAAGCTTGTAGAGCAAAAGGTAGTTGAGACACAGACAAAATTTTTGTACTTTTATTTTATAATAAAGTGTACAGTAGTTAAGTTTTTAAAATGTGATGTGAATATTAACATTAATTTTTTTTTCTTTTTACTGAATTTTCTATTTATAAGGTTTTTGATAGAGATAATTGTATTAGAAATTATTTGTAATCATAATTTCCTGATTCTTTTAAGTTGCTTTAATAATGTTTATGTTTTTTCATCAACCTTATTTTTTCTAATAATCTAAACAGTTAATTCTATTCAACATTGCGCAGCACCTTTTCAAGATTAAGAAACATTATATAGGTATTTGAATTCTGGCAGCAATTAGAGATCATCTGGCTTTACCTAACTGGTACTTCAACCATTAAGTTAATTGTACAGCCTTCTGAAAGGAAAAAGTGTCAATCCTCTTTCAGACTCCAAGATGTCCTGACCATACAAATTCAGACTTCTTCAGAATGGTATAGTATTCAACTAAATTGCAGACCTCTACTATAGGTAGCCATACAAATAGCTACATTCAAAAACAGGAACACACAGTAAACAGAGGTTTACTGAAGTTATAAATTGATTGTTTACATCATAGCAGATGAAACATTTTTTTTAAAAATATAGTGTACTTATAATATTTGTATTCATGCGATGAAAATAATCACTTTAATACCCAGTAACTTATACAGCTTCAAAAATTTTACTGATCAAATTGAACCAGAGTTACCTTTATTATTAAAATATGTTCAACACTGGAATATAATAAATATTAAAGCAGCAGGCAGCCTGAGTCCCAACCAGACCAAATGTCAGTATTTTAATTATGTTAACTAATTTAATTATTGTCCATAAAGTATCAATTTTTATAAAATTTCAGATGTCTAATAAACTAAAATATCATACTCTACTGTCTCATAAATTAATAAAAATAATTAATTATAATAAACCTAAAGATTTACTTTTATTGAAATTTAACAGAAAATACTATTCTAGAAGAAAAATAGTTTACATAAACCTATTTTATGGGATCAGTTTGATATAAATTTTAAAATTAAGTGTTTTAAGTATTAAAGCATAAAATATTTCAACACAATTTTTTTTTTTTTTGTTTTTTTTTTTTTTGTAAATTGCTTACCTTAATGAAGAAGAATAAAATAAGGAGGATCTATTTTCATAAGTAAATATATGTATATATTATTCACAATTTTAGCTGCTGTGAATTTAAGGTTTTTGTTAAAATTATATATGTTTTGTTTTATACATTAATAAATGCTGGATAACATATTAACATAATAAATGTACTTATTTTTACTAATGCAGCGTTATTAAAATTAATGAAGATTTTGGTAATGAGTACCCCCAGAAGCAATAATTTCATAAAATATGAAATGTAGGAATAAAAATTTTTAACAAGCCACTGAAAAATGGTTAATTAGATAGCCAATTGATAGCACCACATATACAGTTCTTTGATTATTTTTGAAGTTAAAAATGCAGATCTGAATGATTTTGCTATATTATAAAAATTTTGCTCACATATCTATATCAAATCACTAAAGCAAAGAAAAGTTGATCATTCATGAAAGAGTTAATGATTAATAGTTTATTAATAAAGAACTCATATTTATTAATAACTCATTCATAAAGAGTTTATTAATAATTATTAATAAAGAACACCTGAAAGGTAACTACTGAAGAACATAAATATTTTATTCTTTTATTTATTATTAATGATTTTTATTTTTTGTTCTCAGTATTTCAGGGTGGTCAACCTGTAGTACACAGGCTACTTTTAACTTGCTAAATTCCTAATTGTAGCTTGCAGTCCTAAAGCTTTGAAAAATAAATTTTAAAGTATTAATAACTTTTTGCAACAATAATAAGAAAGACAGCAATAATGAAAATACACTCAATCAAATGAACTACACTGTTCAAACTTAACCAAAATAAAATACAACATCCCATTGGTTTCCTTACATCTTCTTCTTTGGTTATCAGCCCTTTTGTGGGTTGACAGCAGCTCTCCACTCTTCTCGCTTATCAGCCTTTCTCTTTAGCTCCCCATATCACAGTTCATATCACCCATTATGTGTTTGTGAACTCCAACCAAGGCCTTTCCTTAAACTTTCTCCCTCCCATCTGTCCTTCTGTCAGTCTCTTAACCAGGCCCTGGTGCCTAAGAATGTGTCCTATTAGCTGAGCTCTTCTTTTTAACTGTTTGACACTTTTTCCATCCAACTTATCTTCATCATCCTTCTGAAACATCATACTTCAAAAGCCAAAAATCTCCTCTTTTCTTCTCTCCCAATTGTCCATGACTTGCTCCCATACAATCTAATCCTCCACACAAATGTTCTCAGTACTTGTTTTTTCAACTAAGCCTTATATTATTTGCTATAAAAAGGTTTTACTTTTTGTTATAGGCGATTTTTGCTTGGTCTATTCTGCTCACTATTTCTTTCACTTCCTGAATAGTCTCACCTCTCAGTTTTATTGTTGTTCTATTCATCCTGTTCTTAGTGCATACCAGTAATTTGGTTTTATGATTGTTAATACACTTGTGAAATTCTTCTTTCAGTACCCTATCCATAACAGTTAAAATCCATTGCAAGTCCTCTTTGATTTCTGCAATTACAGCTATGTAATCTGCAAATCTTAACATGTCAACTCTTTCTACCTGAATCTTTACACCTACACTCACTTCCTCTTTAACTCTATTGAAGGCCTCTTGTATATATAAGTTGAACAAATATGGAGACAATGTACAGCCCTGTTGCTGCATCCCTTTTTAATGTTTGCTTTTTTTTGTTTCCACAGAAAATTATTCTCATTTCATTCTGATAAATACTGTAAATAATTCTTCATTTCCTGTAGCTAATACCTTTTCGATTCAATAAATAGAACAAGATGTTTCAATTTACACGATCAAATGCTTTTTCAAAGTCTAGAAAAAATATGAGTCATTTTCATCTTTCTTTAGTTGTTTCTCTACTACTTGTCTTAGTGTTAAAATTGTTTCTCTTGTTCCTATCCGCTTTCTAAATCCAAATTTTATGTATTCCTTACATAAAATATATAAAAATAAGTAATAATAATAAATAAATGAAAGTGGTTTTCATAAATAAAAAAAATGTTTATTTTTCTTATGTAAGGAAACTTATGGGACTGTATAAACTGTTCCTTTTTTTAATCTGTGTAATCTATGTATTTTTCAATTCTTTTTTTTTCCATATAACGTATGAGATATTAAATAAAATTATCAAGTAAGCAGTTGAATGGAAAAAAAGTTGCTCCTTAAATTATTTTTTAAAGGAACATTTAATTCAGAAACAACTATCAACATAAAATTTTCAAAATAAATGGTACTTGTAAGCCATAATATGTGACAAAATTGAAGCTGTATTTTCTGAAACAAGCCCTGGATTATTAATTTAAAATTTGAACTTAAAAGCAGTTCAAAATGTTATTAATTGGAACTTAGCAGTAAAATATCAATAATTGAAATGTTATATAATTCTATAAAACTGATCTGTAATAATTTGAAGAACAAACTTCTGCACATACAATTTATATACATACATGTACATGAGGAAATATAAGTAATTTAAAAGAAAATTTAGTATATTGAATGAGTTATAAGTTAACAGAGTATTGCTATAAAAAAAGTCTATACTGGTTTTTTTTTTGGTTTTTTACAGGCTGAACAACTAGACATTATTCTTTAGTGAAAACAACATGTAATGCATATAATTCTGCAATAATTTGTACTTCATTTATAACATTTTTGTTGTAACTTGTAATTTGTTTTATGCTCTATTTTCCTTTTAAAAATAGTATTTATTATACTGCCATACAAAGGAAATTATCATGGGAAGGGGTTAAAAATTCTAATTATATATTACTGCATAATAAAACTTACATTTTAAAACTAATTGTGTGTAATTAAAATGTTTCAAGTAATTTTGTCTTTCTTTTACTAAATTATTACTTTGTTCAATGCATTAAAAAGCAAGGCAAAATTTCAATTCTAGTCATTTATACATATGTTTATTAAAAAAATATTTAATTTTTGTGGTTTTTTTTATGCTTTAATTTGAATGAATATAAAACCTTGTGTGAGTATTTAATTAGTCATTCTTATTAAAAAAAATAAATAAATTATATTTTTTAATGAGCTAACTTTGTTTAATATATAAGTGGAATATTATCAGACTTATTACTTTTACAACCATGTATTTAAATATATAAAATTACTGTACATTGTTCTGAAAAAAAAGCTGACAACACAGTTGTAGGTCCCACAACTGTGGATTGTTTCTGATGCATGGCTTACACGCGCGCGCACACACACATACACACAAACAACTTAATTTAAAATATTTATAATTTTATTTAAATATAATTTTTTTTTCGTTTATTTAATTCAGTGATTCTAATTAAAGTGCGTGTACTGAATTTATAAGGTCAACACCAAACAACACACACATATATACAAACATTAACATCTGGAAAATTTCCATCTGGTTTTTTGGGTTCCTTAGGTGTCAAAACGTCAAGATCCAGTGAAAACCGCATACTCCCAAATTGGACCAATTACAATACTTCCCTTCCAGAGCTATAGTGCTGTCTAGACAGTAAAAATCATACTTTTTATAACCCAAGTTATTATTAATAAATTAACACCCACCTAACTGGCCTCTTTTAGTGGACAATTTTGGTTAAAACACTAACTTCATACCAAACAAAACTTCCTACCTATTATTTTAATTTTCAGTTTAATTAAATAATTTAACCATCTCTTTCTGACAGTATGCATTATGCATTAAAAGTTATTAATAAAGATTAATAACAATATTAAAATGTCTTCAGATTAACTGAAGTATATTAAAAAATTAATTAACAAATAAAACTGATGTAAAAAAATTAAAATTACAAAATAATACTTTTAATTCTTTAAATTTTGACTTTTCAGTACCAAAATTACCAGTATGCTAACTCTTAATTTGGTGCTAAAGTCAAAATTTAAAGAAGTTAAAACTATTATTTTTTTCCAGCAATTTATTATCTTAGTTGATATTACTTTTTTTTTATTTTAGACTTTATTTTGACTCTTTTTAATTTTATTTTATTTAAAATATGCCTATATGCCTATGATAGGCTTATCATAACTATTTATGATATGTTACATTGTAATGTAGCCAGTTACAATAACAATCACAATGAACACAAATAAAGTGCTATATTCAGTATCAAAATATTTTTTTAAATTAACTGGAAATAAGATTATGCTCAGACAATTTGCTAAAGTTTATGGTTTTACATTTTAAGAAAACATTTTTGTTAGAGGTTTTGAGTGAAATCTTGTTTTCTAGTTTAACCACAATGAAGGATGTAAAATTAAAAAGTTGTATTTATTATTGTATTTTGTTTATACAATCGAATTCAAAAAAAATATATATATAAAAAAAATATAGTAATAGTAGTAATAATAATAATTTTTGTTTTTTTTATAGAGGAGGAAAAATATGTTATCACCATCAGGGAACTAATGATGTTCCCTGATGTATGGGACTCTACCCACTAAAAAACCTAACCTCTGTTCCCGGACAATTAATCCACCCTAGAACCACTTACCATTTTACTTTGGGGTAGTGATCCTCAATTTGCCTTCTCATGCAACTGCCACTTTCTCTTGCTTACTTCATCTTAGTTCAACTGTTCCTCTTCAATCTAGGTCCTTTTCTTCCTTCTTCTAGAGAAGAAGCCTGAAGACAAAATAGAAATTGCAAAAATCCCCATGCAGAAAACTGAGAAGATAGAAATAAAAATATTAAAAAAAGACAACAAGAAAAAGAAAAATAGAGTTCCAAAAGCACAGAGGCCTTTGAACAATATGGCAAGGAGTTCACCTGTCTCACAAGGTTTAGCGGGGAGTGCATTGAGTCTTGACTCCGATACACTGCTGACCACACCATCTGAGCCAGTATCATCTGATGTTGGCAGCTAGATATCCTGCATAGTTTACTAAGGAGGATTAGAAGGATCTATTTCTGAGGCATTAGAATCTTTCAAATTTGATATTGAGGCCTTCAGGAAGACGGAAAAAATAAGCAAAAAAGGGTGGCCTAAGGGTAAACCTAGGCAATAGAATTGAAGAATGAGAATATTTCTATGAGCTTTTAGATATTTTTTAATGAAAATATGAATTTTTACATTTGTGTAACTTTGCAGCATTTGAAAGTTTTGATGTTTCGTAGGAAATGCTTTGTTTTGTAAATTATTTTATATGTTGCGAAGTGTTTTTAACGTGTTAGTTTTTAAATATTTTTTAAAATGGCAATGGTATTTTTACTTTACCTTCATCAAGTCTTTTTTAGATGATCTATTTTGACAAGATAGTCTTCTGATTACATCGCCAGTATTTTTATCAGGGTATGAAAGAATTCTTTTATTTTGATATGGAAAGGAGCTAATGACCATCGTAGTTAATGTCCCTAAAACCTCAGAAAAAAGGAATAATAATATGAATGCTTCATTTAAAACAAAGTAAATCAGGAAATATAAACATCATTAAACAACAATATTTGAATTATTTTATTTTAAATATATAATAATTAATGATATTTTTCTTTTCGAAAAACTAATAAAGCCCTCCTATTTTTAATTACAAATGACAAATTAAAAACCCTTATAAAAATGAATATTTTAATAAAAATTATTTAGATTCATATTTAACTACGAATACATTTAGATATAGTAAGTAGCAAACAAATAAATTTGCACCATGTATACATATACAAACCTTCAGTTGAAATTTATCACAGTCATCCAGAATTATCATTAATAATAACAATAATATTTCTGTTACCCACAAAGCAAAAATTATTGGTCATTTTATTAGATGATAAATTCTCTTGAAATTATCAAATTTATTTCTTTTGTAACAAAATCAAGCCTTACTGTTTTGCATACATATTATTAATAAATTATCAAACCATTTTAAAAAATCTTCACAGGAAATTATTTAAAATATAATTAAAATATTTTCTTTTATTAAAACAATATTACTCTATCAATGATTTTTTAAATAATACAAATTTTAAAAAAAACCTGAATTTCCTGCATCCCATTCATAATAATTTATAATAACTTCTAAACTGTGAACTACTTAATTATTTTTTATATTTCTTACCTTACCTTAACATTATTTCATAATTTAAATAATTAATATTGACTTAAATCACACCTAATTTTTATTTTATAATTAACTGTGTATTTTGTGATGCTGTCCTGATGGTTTTACCAAAGTTTCCCTTGATCCATCCAGGCAGAAGAGACAGTTCTTTTTTTTATTTCTGGAGTATCACATCTACTGACACCAGACATGAACTATATATTATGTATCAATCAGAATAACGGATTCTTTTATTTATTATTTGCATCATATAAATTATACACTCACATGTAACTTTCCTCAGTGGTGACTGGGACTGATCATAAATACATTTGAAAACATTTTGAAGTAAATTTAAAAAAAAAAATTAATTATGCAATTTTACTTATTTTGCCACTACAAATGTTTAAAAATTTTTAATTAATATCATGTCATTAAATGCTGATCATAACACTGAAGTAATCAACTGCTGTATGCTAAATATCATACATTTCTGTGAAACTGCATTATATTTACAAAATTTCAGTTATTTAATACTTTCTTTGTTTTCTTTCCCTTTATAATCAAAATATAATGAGCATGTATTACTAAAGTATTTTCTCATTTTTTCTGAGCAGTAAAACTACCAAAAGACATGAATAACTGGAGCTAACCATTAGTTTAACAATCACTTATACAAAGTAGGTAAACAGCTGAGGTCTAATTGTTTAAGAATGCAATTCAGTGAGTAATTTCAAATTGTTTTAAAATCTTTAACTATAATTGTATGTATTGACACCTTGTCAACAGAAATAAATAACTGTGTTCAATAATTTTAAATACTTCACAAACTCTAAATATCTTTATTGTGATGTATAGTTATTATTATTTTATTCTACATATTCCAATAATTATTCTAGTTTTAAAATTCTTTAATGACCAAAATATTTATTATTTTTTTAAGAATTTCTAAAATATTTTTAATATACGTAACTTTTTCATTTTCCTTGATTCAGTACAGTTCTACATTTTTCATATAATAATATTCATTATGTAAAACAAAAAACCACCTCTTCCTTTTTTTGACGTAATTTCTTTCTTCAATCTTCTTTCTTCTTCACTACAGATTGCCCTAAAAATATGTATGAACTCTTTTACAGCTTCAGTTTTCATTTTTTTTTTTTTTAGTTACAATTGGTTAAAATAATGGGTGAATCAAAACTTAAGCTTTGAGAATAAGAAATTTATCCTTAAATCTTGTTGGAAGACAGAAGACATGGAATACAAAGAGAGTTTAGAAGACAGTTTCAATGAGATACACCAGCAAGACTCACCATTTCTCATATCCTGAATAGGTTTTAAGCAGAAGGTACCTTCATGATGTTCACAAGAAGCATTCAAGAAGACTACAAAATCCACCAGCCTCAGAAGAGAAAAAGAAGTCATAGAAATGTAAGAGCAGTCCCCTAGAAAATCTGTTCAGCAAGTAGCTCATGAGACAGGACTATTAAAATCAAATGTCCATGAAATTTTGAGGCATGCCACATGGAAAAGTTCTATCTCGAAAATAATCCAAGCTCTTAATCAAGAACATCCTGTCCAGAAAATTAATTTTTGAGAATGATACCAAGCCAAAATGTGGAGAGGGTAATCAATTTCCAAACAAATTGCTTGGAGTGACAAAACCACATCTAAGTAAAATTCTCATCATCATAATTCATTACTGGGCAGCTGATAATTCTCATTTGACAATGGAACAGAATGTGAACTTACTAGGTGTTACAGTGCAGTACAACTTGTCAGAATTTGAATTATTTTGGATTAATGGACTTTTCTTCTTTTAGAATACTGTGACTAGTGAAGTATAAGTACTTACAAAAGGATTCCATTAAGCTACACATTCAAAAAATGTTTGGAAATGAAGAATGGTAATTCCAGCAGAATGGAGCCTCCCACATTACCATTATGACATGAGGGCTTATCTTGGTGAGGAAATGGTTAAGGTGAAGAGATAGCATTGAATTCTACCCTGCTCACTGGATCTTACCTCAATGGGTTTCTTTTTATGGGGACCTCAAACATAATGCTCATAGCACAAGATTAGCTATAATCTATGAGTTGAAAGCAACCACTGAAAGAGAATGCACCCAAATACCAATTGATATGCTTGGCAAAAGTATGCAATTCCATCAATGGTGGTATCAGAAGAGCCTACACAATAACGGCACTTCTGATAATTGTATTCAAATACTTCTGATAATTGGAAAGTTTCTACATTTGTATTAATTAATTTGAGTTATGAAACTTTTTATATGCTATTAATTGTTTGTTTAATAGCTAAAATTTATATACATTTTTATTGAGACACTGTATTAAATACAAGTTCAGTGCAAGAAATTCCCAACATTCATCTACAAAGTCACATTTAAAAAGCTTTAAACTTCCCTATGTTGGTATTCATGACTCCAATCTGTACAATAAAACCATAAATTCATATTGCCTTACCATCCTCAATTTTATCTCCAAATTTAAGTAGTGATTTTTCAGGATAGAATTGATTTTGTTGAAACTGGTTTGTGATTTTCCATTTGATTTCTATTCAAAGAACGCATTTTGAATTTATAATACTTCTCACAAATGTGAGTTATTTACTTTCCTGACTTCTTATTGTTTAGTAATAATGATCCTCTTGCTTGCTGTTACTTGCCATTTATTATTATTTTTTTTATTCCATTTATGTCATTTTTAATACTTATTAGTGTCATTGACTGCATATAGTGTTGTTTGATTATTTATGTGCACCTGTTCATTGAATGTACTTTGACTTGACATTTTTCTGTGCTTTATACACTTCAGTTTCCGGAATGCCTCTCCCTGAAAACATTTTTGTTGTTTTGAAACTTATAGATTGTAATAAGTGCAGTTTATCAATTTTCCTAGACCATTATCAATATTTTTACCTGTGTTATATTTAAATACATTTCTTATCATATTTATAAATATGATTATATGATATATATAATGCTATTTATCATTTATATATGTAGCTTACTTCTCAGTATGATTCAATACAGTGTTAGTTTTAATGTGTTATATTCATTATCATGATTACTGTTCTTTACGAGGGTAAGTCAATTATTATCCACAATGTAGTTTAAATTTTATTGCAATACAAATAGGAAACTTACATGTACATAATTTTTCAACATAGTCCCCTTGCATTACAACGCACTTGGTCCATCGTTGCACAAGCTTCCTGATGCCCTCATAAAAGAAGGTTTTTGGTTGAGCTGCAAGCCAGGAATGCACCGCTTCTTTCACTGTTTCATCCAAGGTAAATCGATGGCCCCTTAATGCCTCTTTGAGTGGACCAAACAAGTGCTAGTCAGAAGGGGCAAGATCAAGACTATACAGAGGATGAGCCAATATTTCAAAGTTGAGTTTCTGGAGCGTTTCAGCAGTGTGGGCAGCAGTATGTGGACGGGCATTGTCGTGCAACAACGCAACACTTTTCGACAGCAGTCCTCAGCATTTGCTTCAAATTGCAGGCTTCAGCTTGGCAGTAAGCATCTCACTGTAACGCAAACTGTTTATTGTCATGCCCCTTTCCTCATAATGTTCCAGTACTGGGCCTTGTGAGTCCCAAAAAACCGTAAGTATCAGTTTTCCTGTGGACAGTTGGGTCTTGAACTTTTTTTTGCAGAGCGAATTTGGATGTTTCCATTCCATATTCTGCCATTTACTCTCCGGCTCGTAATGATGGATCCATGTTTCGTCACCAGTGATGATTCTGTCTAAGAAGATGTCTCATTTGTTACCGTAGTGATCCAAATGTTTTTGGCAGATGTCCAAGCACGTTTGTTTATGCGGATGTGTGAGTTGTTTTGGGACCCATCTTGCACAGACTTTATGAAACCTAAGTCTGTTGTGGATGATTTCATAGGCAGAACCATGACTAATTTGCAGACGATGTGCCACTTCATCAATAGTCACTCTTCTGTCTAAGAAAACCATGTCACGTGCACGCTCAATATTTTCCTCATTTGTGGCAGTAAACAGTCATCCGGCTCCTTCATCGTGCGTAACACGATGTGCGACCGTTTTTTAATTTTTCAATCCATTCGTAGACACTCTGTTACCCCAACACACTGTTCGGATACTGTACCGAAAGTCTTTGATGTATTTCGGCCTCTGATACACCTTCTGACCACAAAAAACTGTTCACTGAATGTTGCTCTTCTTTGGTGCAAACAGAAAGCGAAGCAGCCATGGTTAATGGCAGGGCTGCTAGGATAGTTCCATTATCACTGGATAATGGAACTATCCTAGCAGCATCAAACCTGCACAGACATAACAACAATTAAACCATGCATGCGTCATCTACACAACACAACAGTACTACCAATATAAACAAAAATATAACTAAATTGCGGATAATAATTGACTTACCCTCCTCGTATGTTATTTCTAGATTACTTTTTCATACAATTGTATTTTCTTTTTGTGTAATTTTATTAATTACACATCTTTAATTTCCTCATCTGTAGCAGATAATAAGACCTGTAATGGTTCTAGACAGACTGAAGTGAAATATCAGTCATTTCTATGCTAAGAATAAAATGATCCCATGCCAGCATTACTACAAGTGAGGAATGAAGTGGTTATCCATAGCTTTCTTCACTGACCTATACATATTGTTCAGCATAAAAGTATTCTAAAAAATACTTGTGATATTCACTCTTACAAGTGACACGCTTACACTGTTCACCACATGGATTGATTGTGTAATGAACATCATTACGCTTACGGAAAGCAACTCTGACTAGTGTAACTTTTACTTCAGATAGTTTAAATTAGCCATAGCTATAACAAAGTCAATGACAGATAGTAGAAAGCAACAAATCTTGTATGTCCCATTATGTGGGAAACATTGATTTATATATGTATATATATAAGTACAATATATATATATTGTACACACACATATATAAGTACAATATATATATATATATATATATATATATATATATATATAGTCTCCACTCAATAAGTGATTTTTACAATACCATATTTTCTAGTATAGTTGTACATAAACCTAACGCATTAACCAAATATAAATGGGTATTATGTAATTCTAAATTAACTTTGGCAATGGTTGACAACATCTTGAAAAACAATGTTTGCAAAAATAATAATAAATTTAAAAACTTAAATGATTAAGTCTCATATTTAAATAGAATATAGATAACAGTCATAATATTGACTTATTGAAAAGTATTTTTTTAATATTAGTAATTTATTTATTTACTGAAGAAACAAGGGTGATATCCAATTGTAGTTGTATTAGTTTTTTTCTGGAGTTGATGGTGAAGTATGAATTTAGTAGCATATGAAAAATATCAATTGTGTTCTGTGTGCAATGATTTATTTTGTTTTGTTCTAAGGCCTCATTGTTTCATTTTTTTTAAATTTATGAACAATTCTCTTCTGGATTTTTTAACAATGTATATTAAAGTAATTTTTTTCTCTATCTTTGTTTTTATTTATGTTTATATCATGTATGGGTATGTTACATCCATTTATGTGAACTGGAATTTTATTGAGTTGAGTTCTTCCAAGTAATCTTCAGATGACATTGGTGTGTTAAGTAGTCTTTGTTAAGTCTCATTTGTTGATTTGATTCAGGGGCTGATTAGAACTTAACTATATTCCAAAAGTATCCTAGTGATAATGCTTCTTTCTAAGTCACAAACAGTTTTTGTAATATTTTTGTTTGAACATTATTATAATAAAAGATTAATGAACATAACTCAATTTTCATAAAATTTTTAACAACTTTTGTCTGATAAAATATTTTATAAATTTGACAATATTTGTGTAATTAGTATATTATATTTACAGTATATATTACGTTTTATGACAGGGATACACACAAACCAAGACTGTGGCTGTAAATTCACCACAGAATGTAAAAATTCTACATTTAGTTACAGCATTTTTGCAATAAAAAAATATGTTGTATAGTATTCCTGTGAATAGTTGACTGTTTTTGATAGCTAATTTTAGTGAAGTCCTTTGTATTATGTAGATCATTCTTTGTTATGATAAAAGAAATCACCTCATATCCAACTTGACAAGACAGATATCAAACACCTTGTAATGAATGGTTACGCACTGTTTTTAGTAAAATGCTGTAATGTAGTGTAGGGTCATTGTGTAATTCTGTTGTCTTTTACAGTTGTATGTAAGGTGAAGGATTCTTCACAGTTTTTTTTTCAAACGACTGAGGCAAGAGATGATTTACATAAAATAGTACTTTACAAGCCAATATTGAAAACTAAGTATTTTACTAATTTCCCAAGAGTTATTAGAACTTGAAAGTGTTTTGTTTATTTTATATAAAATTTATACGAAAATTATCATTTTCTATTTGTTATGAAGTAAGAAAAACTAGAAAACAATATGATTTTTATTATCGGATTTCTTTACAGCAGTAATGGCCACAGGGGAGTCTTTAATATTAAATATTTAATATTTTGAAATTTTTCAGCTTTTCTCAAATCCAGATAATTCACTTATTCATGGCGCTGACAAAATAATTTGATTCCTTATTCATGAAAATTGAAAATTTTGTAAAATTGACACAAAACATTTTTTAATTATATTATTTTCCACTTAAAATAAAATATGTACAGGTAATTACATCATAAAAAAATGATGGAGTTTGAGGCATTAATTAAATAAAGACAAAAATATACACAGTTATATTGTTTTAATTGTAAAATTCTCCATCTCAAATAGTTCTGTTATACAACCAACAAATTTTAATATATGCATGCTTTATCGTTTGGCAAGTATCCAAACAATATTCATTTTCTGCCCTTACACAATGTAACATATCTTTTGTTGTGGTAGTTACTGATTCCTCAATTCTTCCCTTTAAGTGATTCACATCATGTAATTTTGCAAGTAAACAATGTTTTTAATGTATCTCTAAAAGAAAAAAATCAGAACAGTCAGGTCAGGACTTCTTCGAGGTCAAGGTGTAAAGCCTTCTTGGCCTATCCATCTACCTGCAAATTTTACACTCAAAGCCAGGCTGACTATTGTATTAAAGTGGCAGATGCACCATCTGATTGAAAATAGATTCAATTTTCATTTTCAAGTTTACCCAGTTCAAGGAGGAAAGCAATCATAAAACGTTTCACTTTCATTAATCTTGTCTGAAATTTCAAGAGTTAACCAGAAATATTCTTCTATATCAGATGTTTTTATTTCTTACAGTAGCTGAATTCTATATGCATACAAATCCAAGTTTTATGTAAAACTTTACGAGTGGTTCTTTTTGGAATTTCTAACTCAAGGGTTTGATGAGCAATGGATTTATTTGGATTTTTGATTGCAGATTGTCTAATTTGTTCAGCAATTTCTTCTTTTAGTGATGATCTTCCAGGTGATTTCTGTTTGGTAACAGATCCTGTTTTTTTTTTTTTTAACCAATTGAGCTATATCATATATTGTTTTTATGTGGTGACTCCTATTCATATGGATATCAAAATGCTTGCAATGCTTGCAATGCTTACAATGCTTGTTAAGTCAAAATAAAGACTTCAATTTGACATGCCACTAAATACATTATGTTTTTTCTTGAACAGAAACTTATTAAACAAAAAACTACCCTTCTGAAAAAATGTTGCCTGATGCAGTGGTTAAAATGACTTATACAAATTTTTTTGGGTAGAGAGGCTTCTGTGCTGTCAACATAATTCCTCAAAATGACCCTAATGCCTTGATCTGAGCTAATGAAACTCCATCATTCTTTTATGATGACCCTATACTTTATTTATTTTTTCAAAACCATTTTTGAGTTATAACAGCTATTTAAAAATCAAAGCATCTATTCTGGATTTATAGTGCTGAAATTATATATATATATATATATATTACTAAAATTAATATTTTATGATTCCTCTGGACTATTAATTAATTATTCCTCTGTATTGTTAATTTAAGAAGGAAAAACAAATAGATCATTTAAAACTAGATTTCTTGAACATTATACAAATTACAAAAATAAAAAATTTGGTTTTATGACAGACCATCTAACAAACAATAAACATTCTATTTCTGATATTAACACAAAATTAAAAAAAAAATATTAGAAATTAAAAAGATGACATAAAATTAAATATTTTAGAAAAATATAACATACACGATACAAACAAAATTTCAATTTGATAAATCATCAGACAGTGTTTGAGGGAGACAGTTTTATAAAAACTGCAACAGACAACAAGCTGCACTCATATAAATTAATATGCAATTTTCATCATTTTAATACTTTTATTTTTAAATTTTTATCATACAATAATGAGATTATTTCAATCATGACTAAAGATGCAGGATTCTGTGAAATATTTTCAAATATAAATAAATATATATGGAATTTAATATATAAATTATATATATATATATATATACATGGATACTTGATTGTCAAGCTTGATATTTATTAAATAAACTTGACTATTCAGACAGTAATAACTTCTACAAAGCAATTATTCACATGAATAAAAACACTGTATCTATTTACAATGATAAGAATTTTATGCCACCACTGAACCCATTTTTGCAATCTATCCACTGCTGAAACAAGTCACATTTCAAAAAATCATCAATTACTTGAAAATCTTGTACATACACAACAATGAAGGTAAAAATATTAATGGCTTCAGAATCTCAGAATAATACAAACACAAAAAAAAAAAATAGTTTGATGAAATACAGTTTAGATTTCACACTTTCTTGATATCATAAAAAATATATCAATAATTATTTTTATTTCGATTAGTACATAACAACACATTAAGTAGATAATGTCATGATTGGTAGGTATGCTACTCCACAGGCAAAAAGAGGAACTGCCGCACCATTTTATTAGATGATCAACAAAAACTATGGTAAAATCATGGTATGATCAGCATAGCAAAACCCAAACAAAATTAATTATAAAATATATAGATGTGATTGATGTCCATATTAAATATTTAAAACACATGACATAATATTAAAGAAAGAATATGAAGATACACAAAATAACTAAAAAAATTAATTACAATTCATTAGGTGTTAATGAAAATTATTTTATCACATTTATGTTCATGTTGAATGGAGATACGGAAAATCCAATCTTTTGTTTAAATTACTTTTATTTAAAAATGCGTCTACAGAATACAGAATAATATTGTTTCTGAAAAGAAAAGTCTCTTGATTTTATTTCAGATAAATCGTTTGGAAGATCTTTTAAATGGTTTGGTAATTTATTAAAAGTTGTAACGGAAACAAAGTCTCCTTCTCATAAGCCAAAGTGTGTTATTAAAAAAAACTTTACTGTCTGGTGGATGTTATTTGTTTAAAAATGAGCAAATATTTTTTTATAAATGATTATGCATCCACAAATATAAACACATGGATAATTTACCATTTTTAATTTACTAAATATCAGTCTTCATGTTTTATATTTATGGGTACTAAACAATGATTTGGCAGCCCATTTTTGTGTTGAAATCTTTTCTGGCATTTTTGAGAGAATCCTAAAAGAAATTATCAGATTAGAATACACCAAGGCTAATAAATATTTAATAAAGATGATATGCTCATTATTTTATTAAGGTAGTTCAAAGCAAAGAAAATAAATTTCAGAAACACATACAGACAAAAATATCCAGTGGCACCACAACAGTCAGCATTCTCAAAAGCAGTTCTGCAGAAGCTTAATATAACTAAATTTAGCTCAAACATAAGTCAAGTCCTTGTATAAATTTCATATTATTTTATGAATTCTGTCTCTTTAAGGTAAGTGTATGCAATTTATATTTAAAATGTAGTATTTCTTGGATATAAAAATTCAAAAGGAGATAATTGATAAAATTCATATTAGTCAATATACCCGAGTTAGCCAATATGAACACTACTGTGTAAAGCTACTTGTTGAGCCATAACTTCTAATGAATATTTATACGCTTATTTTAAAATTAAAAATTCTATTTGCCCAGTTATCAGATTTTCTGTCTTTCCTTGTGTTATGTGTGGACATTGGATGTTATTTTTATGAAATTGGTTACTATGACTGGTTCAAGCTCGGCTAAATTTTATCCGATCGAAGTCGGGTGTGTGGCTAAAGTATAGCCACATAATTGTATAAAAATAAACAGTCTACAAGATTAGCAATAAAATAATGAGTTTTAGTGCATCTAAAACTCAGAGAAATAAGTTAAATGCATTGTTAACTTTCATTCTTCCTCAAAAGTGGCATTTTTTAATTTATTATTATACACATTCGAATTCCTCCGTAAAATGCTAAGTACCGAGCTCTTAACACTAAAATAAAAAAAAACTTTACGATTAATTTCGTAGCTTACTTCCAGATCTCCGTTTGGGTCGTATCTTGTGCATTTCACCCATAAATGAACTACCGTAATTATTATTAATTAAGAATTGAAAGTCGTAACGACTTTATTGTTATTTTGTATTGGGTCCGAGAGAAAGGTACAAATGTTTTTGAAAAAAGGAGGCATGAATGTTTTGGAAAGCATCCAACGAGTATTATTACTACGCACATAAATAAAATATTTGACTGCATAAAATACAGCAAACTGTGAGAAAAATAGTCACAATATGCAGAAATAATTTGGTTTTTAAGACAGCGTATACGTCGATTATACAATGGTTTAAATTATAATTTAACCTTGAAACATTCTTTTGACTACAGCAGTGAATTACCACAACAACAGGAGACATCTGCCATTTTGTTATCCGAACAGATTTTTATGGTGTTGTATACTATTTTCAAAATTACGTTTAACATCATTAGTAGCAACAAATGTTTAAATGGACGCATCGTCCATTATTACTCAGGTGTCACGCGATGACGAACAATTAGGAAGTTATTCACCTGAAAAAGGTAAGTCTGAAATTAGAGTAACTCTGTCCTAGCCTACACCTGTTAAAAATTACGATGTGTTATTACTTTATATAGATTAAAAGTATCTTGTTGCATGTTGATGCTCGTAAACTGGCATGTAACTATCGTTTAGTCACTTTTAAATAAAGCTAGTTTTATAATTGTTGGATGAAGTTTTGCTTAATTATTATTCATAACTACCTTAATATATTGGGTGCATGGAGTAAAGATGTAAACATCAAACTTCGAAGACCTTGGCGCCCATCAGAAATGTAGATAATAGTTGTTTACTTGGGAATAATGAATCTTTATTCTTCTTTGTCGTTGAAATCATGTTATTGTATATTTTCCTGTATTACTTCGTTTATACTTCATTTACGTTTTGATAATATTGCCATATAACCTATTAAATTTCGTTAACGAGACATTGCTTTTACATTTTATATTTATTTAATCTGGACGTAAGCGACAGGTAAAACTTTCATTTTACCCGATGTGTGATGTTTAAGTTACGAATAAACACTTATTTTTGTGAAGTTTAAATGATTAATTCATCTCTTATCTTGCTGGTGTATAATGTTTCATTTGAAATTTTTTACAATTACAAATGTTGATAGAGATATGTCAGATATGTTTTGCTTATTCATTCGTAACACAAAATAAACTCGAAACTTATTAATTTATTTTTAAAATTCATTTGATTTTATGCAGTTATATTTTACATAAATTCACAGAATTGAAGTGAATTTGTTTCATTGTACAACTGCTGACTGGGGTGTTTTGTTACCTGCTTGGGGTGTTATGCTTTCATTACGTGCATGTAAGCTTCAGTTAACTAGTAGATGGAATAGTTCATAACTATTCGGAAGAATTATTTTTCACTTGAGAATTGTGTGCAGTATACAGTGTAGGTTAGATTTATCAGATTTAGTTCATACTTGAAATAATTGCCCACGTAATCTTAAACCAATCTTAGGACCAATTCTTAAAATTGTAGACATTGATAATTATAACAAATGAGGTTAGGTTGTAGGCTAACCTACAGTAAATATAGGTGAAAAACTTAACATATGTAGGTTACAACTATTTAATAAGTGTTTTAGACCAAAATGAATTTATTATCCTATGTTGATTAGCTAATGTTGATGATCTATTTTAATCATTTCCCCTTGTTTTACTTTATTTACATTTTGTTTATAACCTTAAAGTGTGTTTTGTCCTTGGCTTAACCTAGTCTTCTATCTTCTCTTAGGCTCAAGTTGCACTACTTAAAATTTTTATCAAGTCAAGAACTACTGTATTTCTATAATTAAATACTTCTTGTTAAATAATGCACTTAGATATCTGTCTGCTGTAATATCCAAAAACAGAATTACTTAATAATTAATTAATTTGTAAAAATATTATGTTATAATGAGTATTATATTTTTTAATTGTTTGCATATTGGTAATTGTGACAGTTTTAAACTATAAGTTCAGTTACTGAATTAAATATAGTTACAAAAATTTTTATAATTATCATTAATATAACATTGGGAATAAAAATCGTCTTATAAGAGAATTAATTGAAAGTTTGTATCTGGGGAGTTTTTATAAGGTAATACTACACATTATAAAGGTTTTTAGCATTATAAGGTGAATAGTTTTACCTTTAATGCTTTCAACACTGGCTTGACTTGGGATTTTTTATTTTGGTAGAAATCTTTTTACTTATATCATGTGTTTATTGCTGTTTTCCACTACTTTTTATTTCATGCCAGTCTTAATCTCTTGTTTAATTTCTGCATTCTAAAAATTTAATTATTTGCCTAATAAATTTTTTTTTACAAATTTCTTTTTTTTAATGTTAATAAATTAATTATCCTTTTATGCTTTAATACATGTTATTTATTCCTGCTTCATTTTCATCTTATGATCATGTTTGTTATTCTATAACTGTCTGGTCAAAAATGCTTTTATTAATAAACTGCCTCACAGCTTCCTGTGCTTACTTATTTCTAACATTTCATGCCCTGATTTAATGGACATTTTTCTGTTGGGTTTCATCACCACCAAGAAAGTTGATTTTGGGATTATTTAATTATACTGAATTGGATGTTGTTATTTTCTACAAAAAAAATAGTAAAAAGAAACATTTTCATAAAAATTATAGCTGTGGTTTAACATTTTACTGTTTATCATATATCACTTTTTATCTATTTTTACTTCACCTGCAGGGATGCACATAACTTAAAGCAATATTAGTTCTATATTTATTCCAGAAAACATGCAAGGAATAATATAATTTATTATAATTTTTCATATAGGGCCTGTGCATATATTTTTATTGAATTGTTCATAGATGACAGGATTTTTCATAATTTGGATCCTTGTTTGATCAACTATAAAAAAATTACCACTGATTCCCCAGCAGAAAATTATAATTTCAAAAGATCAAAAATTGTCATTCAATATAAATATTCAACTTTTAAATGCTGTGATTCAGTCTTTTCAAGATAATATTCTTTAGAGTTTTAACTTGAAAATATTAATTTTCTTTACGTTTTTAATGATTCTTTGGGAAAGTAAGCACAACCAGTTAACAATAAAAGCAGTTATTTTAGAATTAAAATTGCGAGTATTGTCTTTCAATTTTCTTTCTTTTGTCATCATTATTATTTGCACTGTAACTTCACTTATTTAAATTGATTTAGTGTTCAGTACCACAGTTAAAACCTAACTAAATATATTTTTTGTTAAATTAAGTAATATACTAAAAGTATTTGTTCCTGATTTTATAATAATATGCCAAGTTTATGGTTAAAATTTATATAGATAAGTAAAAAAGTTGAAGTAATATAAATAACCAAAGGAAATATAAGACCATGTACTAGACATAGTTATAATTAAACCATATAAATAACAGTAACTGTTGATATATTGGGAGAAAGGATTTTGCTTTCAGCTATGCACCACTCAGATTGTCGCTTATTATAAATTACCTTGTTCTATTGTTCAGGTCATATAATTCTCTTATAACTTGGTATCTGTAGGAGATAGTAAAAAGACTGGTGTTTTCCTTTCAGGAATTATTCCTTAATCTAGATTCTAAAAAGGTATTGACTGTAACACCATTGTATGCTATTCGTTTCTTAAGTGGCACATAAACTCTTCTCGCTGACTAAAGGTATGAATGATTATTACAAAGATCCACATAACTCATAAATGAAATAGTATTTCTGATATAGTAAAGTTTGATTGTAATGATGTATTAAGTGAATACAACACAAACACATCATAAATACTTTTTAAAAATATAAACTTGATTATATTTTTATTAACGTTGACAGACTGTTAACATGTTTTGTTGACCGTCTGTGTTTTGTCAGACTGTCAATGTGTTTTGTGTATAAACTGATTTATCAGTTTTTTAGTCTATCGAATTTACAAATTCCTGTAAATTTTTATCATTTGGAGAGTACTTCTATTAAAAAGTCCTCTGATAAGGATAAAAGTTTTCATCATTTATAGATTAAAATGATGTACTTTTTTATATCATGTAAATAGATTAACATTTGAAAGTCCTAAGAATTAATTACTTGTGGATTGCAAATTTTAATAATTTGTTGCTGATCTCCGAGTTTGTGGTGCGTCTCAACATTTTGTGCAGAGGTCCTGGGTTTGAATCCCAGTCAGGCATGGTATCTTTTCATACGCCACCAATTTGCACTGGGCTAAGAGCCATAGTTGTTGACGTCTGCTCTTTTATATATATATATATATATATATATAAATTTAAATCAGGAATTTGCCAGTTACTTTATATGTATGTTTTATTTATTTTTAGATGGGTAATATAATAAAATATGCAATTAAAGTAATTTATTTGATAATAATCAATTATCTTTAAAAATTAATAAGAATTGATTTGTGCAGCCTTATTATAGATTATTAAAAAATAAAATATTTTATTTTTTCATTATTAGCATGTTTTTTTTATTCTTGTATTATATACCTTAAAATGTAGATTTGTAAATTTGTGTTAGTAAGTTGGGTGAAATGAACGAATTACATTAGTGATAAAAAAATTAAAAGACCTCAAAATTAAAAATTCAACGGAATTTAAAGTCTATCTACTAGCCCTTAAAGTCCGGTCAATTAGTCTTTAAGGTAGATTATATATTATCCATAAAAATTAAATACCGTGATATAAAATATTTGATCTATAAATTAATTTTATAAAGTAGTATATAATTTTAATTAAATTTCTTAAGAATTCAAATGGTTAGGAAAATTTAGTTATTAATTTAAGACTAGACTTCTTTAATTGATTAACGTTATATGTTTTAGTCATAATCAGTATCATAATTTTTAATGTGAGCTTTGATATGGGCAGTCTTAATCTTGTTATGTTGTAGATTAACTAAATTTTTAGCTGTTTAATTCTACTGATAATATCTTGTCTTTCTGAATCTTCAGTCCGCCATTCCAAATCACTTAAAAATAATCTATAATTTATTATTTTTAAATTATATAACATGTCTATTTTCTTAATCAAATGTTTATGTATAATTTATCAAACAATTGTCTGTCCAGTTGTACTTATAAGCTGGTAATTTCAAGTTTGTTATCAGAAAATAGCAATATATCTCTAACTTTTATCATTTGTGCCACAAAGGTTTTTTTTGTTTAATAAATTTGTTATGTTTTCCTTTATTCATGTGGTGCTGCTTATCAGTGTAACTGTGACAATTCTTGATACTGCAGACAAATGTTTTAGATCTGTGGTGGTTATGTAACTGTTAACATAAATTTCTTATTTATCTATTTTTTTTTTCTTTTTATATATATTTTGTTTTGCTTCCTATTGCTTAAAAGTAATCTTAGTACAGATTATTTTAGGCTGCTTTGATGGTTGCTAACCTTCACTGAAAACTTGTGTGAGGCAAGTTTATTGTTCATTAAAACTTCCTATTAACAGACTGTAGTAGTACTTTCTAAACTGTCTGCTTGTAAGTGGTAATGGAATGACATTTATTTATTTATAATTATTAAAAAGTTAAAATTATATCCAACTAAAACTTAATGTATAATTAAAAGTTATTTACTTCAAAAACATATATATGAAAACAACAATAAATAATTATAATCCAGTAATTAAAACATTATTAAATAATAAGAGCTAAGCTATACATTTTTAAAATTATAATATGCAGTATTTTCAGTTTTCTCAGAATTAAATTCTCCACTAGTTTTTATAATAAAATTTATAAATTTATTAGTTATTTAACAAATTAATTATACTTCAAAAATTCTACTAAAATAAACATGTTTTTTGTCACCAAATTTTTCTGTTTTATTTTGGATATCATGAAAACTACAAAAGGTAAAGTTCTGGAACCTGTTTTATTTTATTTTTCTTGTCAAAGAAGATAAGAAACCATCAAATTTATCCTTATGTAATGCCTTAAAAATTTCAGTACGACCTCATTTCACTAGTGGAACTAGTGAAATGAGGTCAAAATTTTTCACTAACTGTAAGTCTATAACAAAGTGTTTTCAGACATATGTCTTTTATGAACTTTTTTCCTTATTTCAAGCTCCAGACTCTGTTAGTTCCCAAATTATTCCCCTTTCCTCCTGAACCATTCTGTGTATGAAATCAGTTGTATAATGATATACTATCGATATGTTATTATTAAAAAAAAATCAACCCAAGCCTTTTTTTTTTATTATGAGATGACTGGCATTGACTTCTTTGGTCATTTAGCCCAGTGAAATTTTTTAGTGTATGAAAAATGTCATGCCTGACCAGGATTTGAATGTGGGACCTCCGGATAAAAGGTCAAGATGCTGCCACTCCACCATGGAGATCGGCTATGGTTGTAAAAAAAAAATTATTTCACATTGCTGTAAAGGTACAGTCGTTTGTGAATTGATTCAGACAGTTGCTATTAAATAAAAATGTTAATTAAATGTGATTTTAATTAGAAGGATTTTATATTTGTACAATTTATAAATACCAGGTTACCAAAACACTCCTTTACCCTTAATTAGTTAACATTCATGATTTTGGCCTAGATTCATTAAGCATATTTCTTTTATGGAATCTTCATGAAATCATAAGTGTATTGTTGATTAATGAGGGCAAACCTTTTGGTTTAGTTCTTTTCTTGACAATCGCTCACTGATTTTAGCTAGATTAATAATAAGCTAGTTGTTTGCTGGGTATGTCAAAGTTTTATTGTTTTTTAAATGTTTAATTTTTTTGGTAGTATACTAAATTTCCTAAAATTTTGTTGTTGTAACAGTCAGTTTCCTTGAACAAAAAGTTTATAAGTTATGCGATCACCTTTTCCTGCTGAATCATAATTAATACATTATTCATCACTTATGAGTACCACCTATTATCATTAATTTATGGTGTCTGGTAAGCTTTGTCTACTTAGCTGAAATTTTCAAACAGCAGTCAAATGTAAATTTATTTCATCGGCTGATAATTTTTCATTTAAGTTCACAACATGCAATCTAAAGTTAATTTAACTTTTTCTCAATAAAACTGATCCTTTGATAGACAAATATTTTTTTCCACTTCCACACTGATTCTTTCTTTGAAATGTTGTTTTAAAATAGAATTTATTATATCTAATATCATACATAAAAGCTACACGATCGTCATACTGGTTGCTTCAAACAGGAAACAATTTTAGAATATTTTTTATAATTTCATCTTTTATTTTTCTTATACACTACATAAAGTAAATAAGCTAAAAAAAAAAAAAAAAACTTATTTGGAACGCAAAATAAATTTCTACAAACTTAAAGTAGTGTTTTATCAACCACAAATTACTAAATAAATAACATAACTTTCCATTATTTTGAGAACATTTCAGGTAGATATGGTCAAATATAACTATACTTTAGAAAAAAACAAATTTTAGCATTGTTAATATTATTTACAAGTTTCTGTATATTTTATTTACTACTGGTAGCATACCAGTTTCTTCTAAGTCATCGTTTGTTTCCTAAAGTAGCATATATATATATATCTTATGTTTTCTCATGTAATTATGCTGATGAAGTTTCATTATCATAGATTCAACTATGATATATACCCAATCTTCTTTTCTGGAGACTCCTGAACTAAGATTACATACATACATGCACGCGTGTGTCAATACATTTGAAGTAACCCAAGGGTGGTTGCTTGACCAATTCAAAAAAAAATCGAAACTTACCCGCTTGTTTCCTACATGTCTGAGGACCGTAAAACTACTTTTTTTAATTCTTTATTTAAGCAGTTTGCCTATGGTGGACATTTTTGCTATGGTGTACACATCTATTTTTGTGATTGTAAGGGTTTACGAAAAAATCATAACTAAAAAACTATTGGTCCTGGAAGGATGAAACAAAAAGAAATTATTTATATTTTCTCAAGGTAAAAGATTGGTCCACTGGTTTATTTACCTATTTCTCTTCTTTCTGTGAGAAAATTACCAATAAAGTTGAACATGAAAAACTATGAAATTTCACTTTTGGTCATTTTCTTCAAGGGCAGGGACGGCATACACAGTTTGAATTATTTTCTGTATGTGGTATATGTTAGTAGTTTTACCATTAATAATATTAATGCTGCTATACTTTCCCCCTAAATTTTTATGAATTTTTGAAAACTAATTTTTAAAAAAAACATTCAAATTTTGACTTCAAATAATTCTGGTGGGGCTGGTGATAAAAATCTCAAAATTTGCACAACTTGCAGAGTTTTTGTAGATGTTTGTGGCAAATAAAAAAGCTTCTTGTGTATTCTATTAATAAAAAAGTTATAACCTCCAAACATCATGAAAAACCTGTTGAAGTGATATGATTTTGACTCATTAAACAAATGCTCCAAGAAGGTTTCTTGTCTTCTTGGCACTTTAATATTTTTATACTTATTACTATAGTTGAAATAGACTTGTTTGAACCATTCAACTGCAGTGTTCATGTTATAGTAGGTGGTTAATATCAATTCCAGTCATTAGGAAAATTCATTGCTATAAGAACAGGCTATTTCATTGAAGAATAATTAAATTTTGCTACAATTTATTTTTTCGTCAAAAATGTTTACAAAAATAAACCAATATAAAAATAAAAATTAATTCTTGAAAAAAGATGTAGGCTGCTCATTGAAATCTCAGTTTGGATAAGTTTTACAAGCATTTTTGAATCAAAATTGTATTGGGTTACTGGTATTGGTTACGTTATCACTAAATTATGACCTATCATTAATAATTTTAAAAAAAATATTTTAAATATATTAAAAAAATATTTTAAAAATATTGAAAACATCAACTTCAACAATATAGGGATTAAGTATAAAAAAAAATATATAAAAAATTTAATGTGCCAAGAAGACAAGAAACCTCCATGGAGCACTTAGCGAGTCAAAATGATATCGCTTTTAACAGGTTTTCATGATTTTTGAGAGGTTATAACTTTTTTATTAGTGAAATACACAAGAAACCTTTTTATTTGCCATAAACATCTACAAAAATACTGCAAGTTTTGAAAATTTGAGATTTTTATCACCAGCCCCATCAGTTATTTGAAGCCAAATGTGAATTTTCTTTTTTAAATTAGTTTTCAAAAATTCATAAACATTTAGGGGTAAGTATATCACCACTAATATTACTTATGGTAAAACTACTATCATATACCTCCTAAATATACAAAAATAATTCTTGAAAAAATTACCAAAATTTAAATTTCACAGTTTTTCATGCTCAACTTTATTGGTAATTTTCTCATAGAAAGAAGAGAGGTACGTAAATAAATCACCTGGACTAATCTTTTACCTTGAGAAAATATGATTAAATTGCTTTTTGTTTCATCCTTCCAGAAGCAATAATTTTTTAGTTATGATTTTTTTCCGTAAACCCTTACAATTACAAAATAGGTGTGCTCACCATAACAAAAATGGCCGCCACAGGTAAACTGCTTAAATAAAAATTTAAAAAAGTAGTTTTAAGGTCCTGAGACATGTAAGAAACAAGTGGGTAAGTTTCAGTTTTTTTTGAATTGGTCAAGCAACTAGCTTATGATTTTTTGGAACACTTCAAATGGATTGACCCTGTGGAAAATATTAAATGTCTGCCATTTAAGTTAGGTTGTCATTACTTGTGGTTTTATGTCAATCATTTTGTTTATTAATGCCTTTTAAAATTATGTATTCACTTTTAAAATGCCTTTTAAAATTATGCACTTTCCACTTAAAATATTTAGTAGTCCCTGTCCACCATGGGTGCTAAGGTTGTAGTGATCATACCAGAAAATATATTGTTTCAAAAACAGCATTGATTAAATTTTTTATGTTTCAATGGTTGAAACATTATTGAAGGCTTGCCATACTTTATCACTAGCACGTGTGTGTGTGAGAATATATATATATATAAGGGCTTATTCTCCCTCCACAGACCAATGCTTTTACAGTTGTAATATTTTTTTTTTAGTTAATATGCATTTATTTTCAACTTTCAGAAAAAAAAATTTTTAATTCTGTAAAACTAAGCAATAAAAGTCAGGGTGTGTGAAATCTTGTGATGCGACTAGTATACAGGGCAGATTGCCCATAACCTTAGTTCAGGCGTTTCAAGAAAAGAAAATTGGGTATGTATCATAGTTGAAATTATTCAAATGAAACTTCATCAGTGTAATTTCAGCATAGTTACATGAGAAGATGCTAGCCATTATACTATTTTGGGGAGCAAAGTAGAACGCAGAAGAAGCTGGTGTGTTAACAGTAATTAAAATAATAATTTCCTATTAAAAATTTTAGAGTTGCCTCCCAACTTGGGTGTGTAGGCATGGAGTTTCAAAATGAAAATACAATTGTTTAGAAGTAGAAGAAGTTAATTTCATTTTTCTTTGTGTAGTGGTTGAAAATTATTTAATTTATGTCACCATACTTTATGAACACTGTGTTTTTTAATCATATTGCTTTTATGTGATAAGATTGAAACGATTAGATTTCTACCTAACATGTAAATTAAGATGATCTTACCTTATTACTAAAAGTGCTTTAAAAAAAAAATCAATTAAAATATTGGAGTCCATTTCTGTGATGTCCAAAAGTTTTTTGAACATCAAAAATCTCACAATAATAATTAGAATAATGACAATAGTAAACAATAATAATATTAAATGTCAATAATAATAAACAGAGATTACATACAAAATAGACTTAAAAGTAATCGTCAGGATTTATTCACAGGTAGATAAATAATGAAAACCAGAAATCAGTCCCATTGACAAAAGACAGCATGATCGCTAGTCAACACTTTTAACCACCAGTCTTATGTTAACAACAATAGACAAGGCAAGTATAAAGTTCTTTTACCGCAAATACCTTTGCTGTTCACCAATAAAACTATCTAAACTTTTTGTGAATGAAATTTAGTATATTATCTCTTTCACTTATAGCCTTCAGTAACTCACCACACCATTCTTTGTTTTCATGTACTGGAATTACTTGTAACGTCACTGTAATTGTGCCGAACTTAGTTCACTAGAAATTCGATTCTTCACTAACTTCCTCACAGAATATGCTCGCTGCCTGACATCTTGTAGACTGACGTCATAACATGTTACTTATACTCATTTCACAGAACCGATTTCAAACTGGTCTTTCCTGCTGTATTTATACTTCTACCGTCTTTACCTGCTCAGTTGACCGTGAGAACAATCGACCGAGCCCTTTCATTCCCTTGCATTCCTAACCTGGATTCGGTAACTCTTCTCACAGAACATTTGTTTAGGTGTGACATTGGGCAGTATTGTAAAAGACGATTGATAAACAGACCTGTTACCTTTCCTATAAGGGATCCTTTTAACCCCTTTCTGGATTCCTCTCATTATTATATTTTCTACTACTTTCTTCTTAATTGGTAGGAATCCGTTAATCGGGTCCACTACACTGGTCTTCTTACAATAGATACATATATATATAATGTATTGTGTAATATATATATGTATAAATATACATTTAAGTATATATAATTCAACTTAATCCACCCAAGAATAGATATAAGACAATTCTTATCTTATTTGTATATTTATAAAATTTTTCACGAAAGTACTTTCGTGGAATCCCGCATCATCATTCGTGTATAATATTTATAAAGTATTTATAAAATTACAATTAAACATAAAATTAAAGAATTAAAATATTAAAATTGTGATTACATGTACAAGAATATATGAAGTCTTAAATAAAATAAAATAAAAACAAACATTTAATAACATGTATGTGGCTAGCCAAATACTACAGTACTTTACTCTTTAAATACATTACTACTTAGTGTTATTGTAATACTTATTACTATTTAAATAGTACAGTGCTGTAGTACTTGACTAGCCATATGCATGTTATGGCTAGTAAGCCCAAGATCCAAAAAAATTTGGATTTTGGACTTTTTTTTAACTGCAGTAATAAGCCCTCCTTGAGAGCTTTTAAATGATATATCATAAGTGGTACTTATTTTCATTAGTTACAGAGTTATAGCCAAATAAAACTTTAATTAATGAAATATTTCCATCTTACAAAAGTTTTAATTCACATTTAGGGATCGCACATCGGTTCTAATCTGACTTTCCTTTTTTTAACTTTTTTTTTTTAAATATATTGGTTTATTAATAATTACTAACGTATGATTATAAAAAAAATTACAATAAATAATAATTTAATAACAAAAAAAATAATAAAAAAACTTTATTGAAGAATTGGAGAATCATATCTCACTTTCAAGTTAAGTAAGTTTAAATGAAGTGCAGCAAAAAATATGTATATGTAATTTAATAGGCATACAAGGAAATCATGTAGTGCCCACATCAGATTTTTTCTACTGTGCTGCTAGGATATTAAAATTAAATATAAAAGAGTCTGATACATCATATTAAGAGATAATCGGTCTCTCAATACCAACTGAAAGTCTTCATATAGTAGTGTTTAATGTTTTATCCAGTATGCATCGTAAATATAAATCGGTTGCAGGTTTAAATTTTTCTCGGTGATAAGTTTTACTGCTTGCTGATTACAGGCAAATTAACACCAATAATTAATTTTTGCGGGATCCTGCATCATCAATTGATGTTCAGTTCTATAATTATATTAAAATCAATTATTTAAAAATTAAAATTTAGAATTGCCTAAACTACCTATCAAGTTTACCATCTAATTAAGTTTTTTAAAGTATTCTGCTTAGGTGTTCTATAAGATTACCAAAATCAATAGATTCTAGTAACTTATTGATTATTTTCTTATCATGTTGTTTCGTATGTGTTCTGTATGAATCAGAGACAGATACTACTATAATGTGTGCTCCAATTTTACATATCATAATAAGGTACTGATATGTAGTAGTAGTCTAGAAGTTAGGTATAGAGAGTTACAAAAGAGGGAGTTGTGCTGGTCTAGAATGTTTGTGAAATGAAAACCAGAACTGAGAGATATCTGGTCAAGTCTCAGTTTAATTTTGCTTTGTGTTTTTCATCTGGTCTTGCCTCATTAATTTTAAATAATTATTTGTACAGTTTTGCTTTGTTGACTTATACAGTTTTGTTTTGTTAATTATAGAAGTTTTAATTATGTCGCTTTCTACTTTTCCACAATTCTGTTAACATATTCACGACTATCCGATCAATACATCTAATCTTTAAAGTATTGGAATGTTATGAATAATAAGTATAGGCATCATTTTGCATTTACCTTCATTAATATATGTATACATATATAATGAATGAATTTTTTTTTTTTTCAAAACTGTTGTTTGTAAGAGAGAAATAAAAGTATCTTTACTTAGTTTATCTTTTTGCACTTCCTGTATAATTTGTTAGTGGATGCAATTCATAATTAAAAATTAATGGCACTTATAGTATGCATCTTACCTTCACTAATCATTAAAAGTGTCCTTGTACAGTATTACTTCGAAATTGTATTCGTAACAAAATTATCTGTGGAATGGATGATAGATTATTTAATTTAAAAGTCTGTAAAAATAGACTAACTGTTGAATGATAAGTGCTAAAGCCAGTTGTTATTAGAAATTTAAAATTAATTTTTAATACTTGATTCTTTGCGTGACCGATTGTATTATATTCACATACGCTATCGGATTTTATCATTAGTGCAGGTGATATTTAAAGATTAATGTGAAAATGGACAGTCAGTTTTTCACGATGTATTCATTAAAAATCAGTATATTTTATTCCTTTGTTATTTTCTGGTTACGTAGTTACACTGTGTAGCTATACAGTATCCTGTGTAAGGGAAAATATGCTAATCGGGAAAATTTTTTGCATTTCTGAGTTTTTCCAAATATTGATGATTCTGTGACCCTCTCTAACCAAACACAATTTTAGCATTTAAAATTCTAGAAGGATATATGTACATACAAGAAGGATACATGTATTTATGTATGTACAACAGGATGTAGGTGTGTTTGTTGGTCTGTTTTTTCTTGATATCTTCAGACTGGATGGAATGATTCGGATGAAATTTCAATAATTTGTCTGTATGGGGCATTGATAATATGCCTCATTAAATGTAAGATATTTAATTTTGATAAAAATCTGTCAAGGGGACAGGGAGAAGTGGATTACAGTTCCTTATCTCAGAATTTTACCTAAAGGTTAGGTCAATTTACCAAACAGTTTAATGGGTCCATATGTAGCTAAGATACCTTTTGATATTGTTTAAACCCTCATAAAGGGAGAACAAAAGATTCAGTTTTCTCTTTTGTTGTTTTTGAAATTCACATTCTTGTACCAGTTAGATAAATGATTTCATATGTTATTATGTCAGTTTGATTATGTATTTGGGCAGTTTCATTCAGGGATGAGGGGGTTATAAATAATTGTTTGTTCTGTTCACCCCCTTTTTTTTATCATTATTGTTTTGCTTGATATCTTCTGACTAGATGAACCGATCTTTATGAAATTTTAAATAGCTTTCTCAGTAAAAGCAGGAAATTGCATCTTTTTGCCAGCTTTTCTTTGTGCTTTTAAACATTTTTCAGACAATCTGAAAGTTTTTCATGGTGAATCAGAAAAAAATCGGCTTGTTTTTAGATCACTTTTATTCAAAGGGCATTACTTTTATTAGTGGGTAGGTGGCAATCCCAACTAATGCCTTCATGATCGTTAGTCGTGAAATCCAGATATTTTTAAATTTCAAAGGTGTTGTTTGTCGTAAGTGTTTTTATGTAATTTGATACCTATTAACTGCATCTCATAAAGATTGAGACACAGTATGTTGGATTTGTTACGAATTCTCTGTTATAAATTAAATATTTAAGTTTTACAATAATGAGAAGACTTTATTTTAATTTTTAATATTTACTATTAAATGGTAGATAAGACAGGGAGGGAGCTTAATGGTGCAAATTTTGAATATAAAAATAAGTGACTTATTTGGTGATGTAACTGGTTGGTTACCTATTTTAAAAGATTATGCAACATATTCTTTTCAGATGGTAAATAAATCCTTTTCCACGTTTATTACATAGATTAAAAAAAAAAAACTATTATAAAAACTTTGCTTATCATAACATCACTTGAATATATAATATTGTATTGTAATAAATCCAACACAGTTTATTTAAAACCTTATTTCTACAAGATGTAGTTGTGGAGATCATGAAAAGCATAAAAGTGTTTTGAGATCATGCAGAAGAATTTTGATTTTTGAGAGACCTTAGTGGTCTTTATTTTATTTCATGCTGCTGTAGTACTCAATGTTTACTGTTTGTTGTTCTTCCAAATAATTGGGATAAATTGGACCTTTATAGTTTCAAAAAAGTTTTAGCATAGATTTTGATTTTATCATGGCGGCCGAACTCGGATGTTTTCATTCCATACTCTGACATTTGGATTAAGAATCAAAATGTTGAATGCAAGTTTCATCACAAGTTATTATGTGATCTAAAGAAGCATAATTACTATTAAGGGTAAAAATCGTTACTTTTATTATTTAAAAATCGTAGTTTAAGTTCCACATATACGTGAATTGGGTGTCTGTAATTTTTAATAAACTACATTGGAAATCATTTTAAACGTGTTATGTAGTAATTCAGTGTACGGTATCATTGATAATGGAATAGACAATGCTGATATTCGGGCTACAAATTTTAGCAATTTCCCAAATCTTTACGCTTCTGTCATAGTGATTAAGATCACTAAAATGTGATTTTGCAAAAGTCAGTCAAAATTTCCACTGGACTTCCACTACACTGAAAATTGGTGACATTATTCTTTTTTTTTCGTAGGAAGTGGGGAAAATTTGCCTGAACCAAACGCCCAGCAGTCCGCACATACTGGGTGTCTAAAGTTCACCGCCTATGCGGTGCGACCCACTAAAAACCCGCTCCCTCACGCAGGGTGGTGATGGAATTGACGTAAAGGCATACGTCACATTCGCACTAATATTTACTTAACACATTCAGACACTATTTACACTCAATATTTACAATTAATAATACAGCTCAGAATTAATAATATGTACAGTATAGCTATGCCGGCCTCAGACGACAGGAACGCGTCCCGCGGGAGCCATTGGTGACGACAATGCCGAGGTACTCCCGCCACCCGGCCCCGAAGGCTGGCGCCCATCGCCGTCCTCAACCCACCTCTCCATGTCCTCCTCTGTTAGTTTCTGCTGTAGCACCCTTATAAAATACCAGGCACACGCAGTCCATCCCTCACCGGGAGAGAACATCAACCGCATGACCCCCCCCCCCCCCTCAGGCGAGTTTAGTCGCCACGCGGTATCTCCTGCCTACCTCTGGAGCACACAAAGAAGGCGCACTTCACCATGTCCACGTCATCGCAGTTCTGGCAAGCTGTATGCTCCTGTTTCCAATCCTGTAGAGGATTTACGTAACACATTCAGTCGACATTTACAATTAATAATATTTACAGCTGCGAATTGACATATAGCTATACCGGTCTCAGACAACAGGAACTGGTCCCGCGGAGCCACCGGCGACGGCAATGCCTAAGCACCCCCGCCACTCGCCCCCGAAGGCTGGCGCCCATCGCGGTGACACTTATTCTGTCTGATTTAAACTGTTCGATCTACTTAGAATTTCCACTGTTAACATACTTTTTACTGTAGTGTTTTAACATCCGTGACTGAATTTCGGCTTGTTTTACATTACACCTGCCAAAATCTCACTCCACGCACTGTTCTTCCATGGTACGCGTTTCAAGGAGCTGACATTTTGAAATAAACAAAAGAGATTATAATAATGGATATTCTTTTTGAACAGCTGATATTTTCTGTCGGGGGTCCCAATTTCAACGTCAAGACAGTTTCAGTTCATTCTGTTAAATAATTTTTCCACTGTTGCCTTTTGTGTCTTTAATTATTGAATGGCTCTCATAGTTATTTGCACATAGATATTAACGTTGATAAATGTGAAATTACTCACCTGTTCTGTGATACGGTTTTGATAATTATTTCTGGAGTTCAGTTTACTATAGAAAGTTTTTTAATGGAATCTAGTTTATTGTAAAATTAATCTTTTTTAATATAATCTGCCTAGTTTAGTTTTTTAATATTAGATAATCCTGCAAATTACATAACTCATTTTCAGCACATTAATTTTAAAAAACTTATTTTTAAATTTTGAATTTAATTTTTCATATTTGAGAAGATCGTGTTTAAATATTTAATAATATTCATCTGTAATTATACACAACATTTCTGAAAAGTTCCCGAACTAAATAAAATTAAAATACAGATTTAAAGATAAACGAATTTACTCATATCAGTCCTCGACATAGAACCCTTCTCTAGTTATACACTCGTTGCAGCCCCGGTAAAGCCCGTCAAACGTTCAGGAGAAATCACTTTGTGGGATCGCTTTCAACAGCACGGTGCAAGCACTTTGTATAGCCGGAATGTCGTCGAAAAAAAGGCCTTTCATCTTCAACTTGAGTTTTGGGAACAGAAAGCAGTCTGCTGGAGTCATGCCGGGTAAGTAGGGAGGGTAAGATAAGACGGTGATTTGATTTGCGGCATAATAAGGTGTTAAAACTTTTGCCATGTGTGCCGGGCCATTGTCTGCAAGAGTCCAACTGCCCGGATCCCGGTATTCGGGCTGGATTCGACGAATGCGATGCGTCAGACGTTTCATTACTTCCAATAGAAATTTAGAATTCACGGTTTGACCAGTTGGGATAAATTCATGATGAATCCAGACCCTTTGAGTCGAAGAATGCAATCAACATCGTTTTCGCTCTTGATTTTTACTGCTTGACTTCCGCCGGTCTTTGTGCTCCAGGACTCAACCGAGCGAGGGATTGACGCTTCGTTTGCGGATCATACATGAAGCACCAGCTTTCATCCCCAGTTGCAATTGTTTACAAAAAAACTCGGGTCGCTATCGGCAGTTTCAACGAAGTCTTGAGCGCAAGAAAGACGTACCTGTTTTTGTTCTTCGATCAAGAAGTGTGGAACGAAACCAAAGCACACCTTTCGGGGTTCCATTGTTTTCTGAAAAAAAGTACCGCGTTTTTTCAGATGTTTTTTTCTTCTGCTATGGCCCGAATGGTAAGATGAAGTTGTTCGAGCAGGAGCGCGCGCACCTTCGCAACGTTTTCGTCGTGAACAGCTGTTACGGCCTCCCGCTTCGTTCGCCGTCATCCAATGACCCTCTACTGTCTTTAAACCGCTTCCACCAGATGTATGTTGTAGTACGAGATGCGGATTCATCACCGAATACTTACTGTATCATAGAATAGGTTGAACGAAAGATTTCTGAAGTTGAATACAAAATTTATCTTGCTTCCTGTTTCATGTCGCAAGCTCGCACAAGGTCACATGAACAAAACGTACGCGGCCGAATAAAATTCGAAACTGGAGTGACGAAACGTGATGTTCACACAGTCGTTAGACATCGTACTACGTAGTTGCTTGGTTGTCCGGTAGATGGCGCTACTTGTATCGACTACAGAAATTTAGTTAGATAACTCTTCAGACCTACTGTGTAGAATGAAAAATATATTTATTAGGACACAAGTTTCTTCAAGTTTTTGCACCCAAGTGAAAACAGATTAATCTATTGATATGTATATTTTTTTATCGTTCTTTAATTTAACTTCCTTAATTTATTCTACATTAACTATATTTGAAAAGGTTATTCTGTACAGATAAAACAAGTTTCATTCATATTAAAGACCCCCAAGAGATTGAAATGAAATAGTGATTAGCATATACAATTTCCTGACAGTTTATTATTCACTCTATGTGAAGGAAATATAATGCCAATAACAATTCATTTGAGCGTGGTACTAGAAGGTTGAAATGTGTTTTTTATAATTAGATAGCTATGTAACAGCCATTATGTGGCAGCATTTTTATGAATAAAGTGAATAACGAATCTGTTAGCAGATTATTATATTTGTCAGGTGGTACTTGTGTTAAATGTATACTGGATCACAAATGATATCAGTAACAGAGGACACAATATGTGCTATTACAGATCCATTTAGTTAGTGTGTAGCAGGATATAAAATGAATTCATTCTGAGAAATGGGCTGGTGTAGCTTACCGTATTTAATGATAACAGCAAAAATTATTAAGCATTATCTTATTAATTAGAACATGAATGAGTCTTGTTATTTTCATAATAAAACCAGTGTGGATATTCTGTATTTGTTCTTATTTCATTTATTAGAATAAATTGAATGATCTTTAATTATAAATTTTCCTTTATTTTGTAATTATCCTCAGGTTTGGGCTCAAATAATAAAATTATGGATAAATATAAAAACTGACGTTAAATATATATATATATATTTTTTTGACTTGTGAATTAATTTCAAATATTACATTTAAATGAATGGTAAGAGGCACCCATAACAAAATGATAACATTAGAAAATATTGTATACAAGGAAAATTTGTATTAATAAGCTAATTTGGCTGTGAACATTTTAAATGTAATTTAAGATTAACTTGGAAGTCAATTTGAGGAAATGTTTTATTTGTTAGAACATTTTGTACAGCAGTAGGAGGTTTTTAAATGTATTAAAATACTTTGTCCATTGTACTTGATAAATGAAATGTTTTCACATCAGTTTGAGAGCAATACACTTTAGTAATTTGTTAGAAATTGTTTGTTTTGTAGTCTCGCCAAATAGTTTGGTTTAGAAAACAATTAAACGACTGTTATTATTCTACAGGATATTATAGATATATTTAATGAATATTGATGGGACAGACATTACAGTGTCATTTCTTGTAATTGGCTTGTCATTAACATGTAATTTTGTATTCATGCAAATGTTATGTTAATGCTGTGAATTGTTAGATATATGTATTAATGGGGATATATTGTTGTCTTTTATCTGAAAATGTGTAAAATGTTGTTACGTTTTGTTGACAGAATCTTTTTTTGCATTATTTAAAATTGTTAACAAAAAGAAAATAGCTTGTCTTTGTTTCTTAATAAAGTGATGGAACCATAATTATATCTCAGTAGATTACATACTTTTGTAGGATGTAAATGTATCATGTTATTTATTAGTCTATGAAACATTTAAAATAATTTATGTTAACAAATTATGAAACCAATTATTCAGATTAAAGTGATTGTAAACTCTTCAGTTTCTTACTACACTCCTTAGTGGATGTTCAATGTTTTTACTTTTGTTGATGCAGCAAATGTCTAGATGATGCTACATTTTATCACATATAATGCACAAGAAAATCAGAGTCGGTCAGTGTTACAGCAGCAATGAAAAATGTTTTCAAGTTCCATGAGATCAGTAGGGAGTGGGCAAACAAACAGTTACTTTCATAAATCTCTATAAAAATAATTGTTCAACTTAAAATCTGGTGATTTGAGTTGCACCATATTAACAACTGATTGTTAACACCTATGCGTCACATCTAATATTGCAAGTTTCATTGAAATAACTCACTATTAATTGCAGTAATGGGGTAGACAGCTATTCTTCCAGCCATTAGATGTAATTGTACCTATCATCATTAGGCTGCAGTATCAGCCTGTTTTCCAATATGTCCCAAATACATTATTCCTGTAACAGTGATTCCATAAAGGTAAATGACTTGTAAACCTTGACTTTTGAAATGGCACAAAACACATTCACTGTTGATGAGTCTTGTAGATTTCAGTAGCCATGTGATCTTCCATGACTTAAATATTGTACACACATGAAAAGTTGCTTTGTCATTAAAGAAGAGGATTCTACGATATTGGTAACCTCATCCTATTATTTTGATGTGGAATTGGAGATGTACTTTTCTTAAAATCAATGCTAAGAGCCTGAGCCGGCCAAAGTTTGTAGGGTTTGATCCTTATTCCCTTATAAGTAATTTGCTTATCTGTTGTTGGTCGTAAGCTTAGATTTGCAGTGGATTTGTGGAGGCTGCGTGTATAGATTTGTCTTAGAAGATCTAAGATCTATGATTGTCCATTTGGCTTTTGTTTGTCTCAGCCAAAGAGCATTACACAAGCAGACTAATCGTAAAATTTTTAAAATCTCTTCATAATTGTTGAACATTGGTAGATCCTTTTAGAGATCTGTTTGAAATTATTGCTGCGCTGCCAAAGTGGACATGATTAGTGCACTTTTTAACATGCAGACTGCCTTCTCCATTAATTCAGTATCATCATTCCTGCCATTGCGTTTTGGGAAACCAAAAACACGCAACAACAGACAAACCGTGCTGTTTGTAAAAGAAATTTGAATATTGTTTCTTCATCTTAATGTAATAAATTTAGTCTTTATTTCATAACTTATAATTGGTAACTATTTAATGGACTTACGATAACCCAGTTTTTACTGTAAATAATATCTTGTAAAAATTTAACTAGATCTATGAAACTATATTTTTAGATTTTGTTGGAACCAGGACTTCACTAATTAGTTTAAATTTTAAGGAATTTTAATCTCTAGTATTAGTTTATTTTGTTTTAAGGATTTTTTTTGACGCCTAGTACTATAGTAATATAAAATTTCATTTTTATTGAAGTTGTAACATTATAGCAATTAAAAAAAAAGGGAATTTATCTTATCTTAATGATTATTGTAAATAATTTTAGTTTCACTTTATGCAGTAATATAGCAATTGAATAGGTGGTATTAATGTCTCTGTAAATAATATTTAATGACAGCTAACTTTGCTGACCTCTGTGGCGGCAGAGTAATTGACACTTATTTAAAACTAATTTTCAATTTTATTTGTAAGGTTCAATAAGTAGGACTTATTAATAATAAGTCTCTTTCAATATGATCTTAAATGTATATTATGTCAATAATTGTACACGCCTAACCTTTTTCCTGAAACATGAGTTAATGTAATGCCAAATTAAAATATTTAGCTTTTTGTGTTTCATTTTTCCCAAACATCGTTTCCAATTCAGAAGGTCAGGAATTAGAAAGGAAATTGGTTGCAGATGTGTCAGCCAGTTTCTTAAAAATTAGTTTGATAGCAGCTTCTTCAGCAGTTTTAGGGTAAACACATTTCTAATACAAATGGAAAATAATTAAATATTCTAAGTAGCCTACGACTTTCTTCTCCTTCAGTAGGAGGTTTTAAGGTTCTAGCCACAAAAGAAGAAAATTGCCGTGTTAACAGTGTTATGTCTATTTAGTTTCGTTTAGTGTCTATTTAGTTTTCCCTAATGATTATAAATGCCAAAGCTTCAGTGGTATCATTGCAATTAGGGACATAGTTACAACGTTTAAATTTGTAATATTCATGTTTACCATCAGTGATTGTTTCTGTAATGTTATTCATTTAAGTTTATCATTAAAAACACTCGTACAGTAGTTTTGTTAATAAAACATTTTTTTCAAGAGTTTCAAAACTAATATAAAATTGGGATTTTTATGGTTGTGATTACCTTCTTTTAGAGTTCATGTTTAGCTTACTTTGAATGTAGTTTTGCATTTAATGTTTTAGTGAAGTGACGGTAGATTATGCATGAAAATGATTTTGTTGATGGTACTGAGAAATATAAGTCTAAAATCTTTGTATAATATTATTAATCTCATTTTCTTACGATAGGTAAAGCATTGTTTTCGTAATTTTTTATGTAACCAAATCTGTGTTAATGATTTTCATAATATATTAATTAGGTGTAAATAGCATCAGTCTGTTATTTTATTTGTAAAAATATTGATTAATATAATGTTATACAAAAAAAAAAATTTACTATAAGTCATATTTAATTATAAGTGCATCCCATGGGATAAAAACATTGCAAATGTGGCCCCTAGACCAATCCATTCTAACAACACAATTGTTTGATAATTTGTGTGCTCTTTTTTCATTTAAGTTAAGACAGTCAAGTTTTATTTTATAATAGATTTTTTGAATTAATTTTAAGACGATTTACTTAACAATAAATAAACTAATAGTTATTTGTAAAATTTATTTATTTACATGACATAGATTTTGTAATATTCATCAAAACAGATCCGAGTTAGCAAAACAGAATTAATGAATTATTAGCCTTGTAAACAGGCTAATTCTTTTGTTAATTAAATTAGAAAAAAATGTATTCAAATTTAAAGATTAGATAAACTGATAGCCAAACAGATTTTTGAGAATGGTAGGCATAAACTTGTTAATTAGGTAATTACAGTGTGCAATATTCTTTAATTTGTAGCTGACAATGGTTGGGACAATCGATCTCATACAGTGAAACTATCTTTTAATTTTACCACGACGTGTTGCTGTTGAAGGTATTTGTTTTTTCATATGTTTATGTGCTCATCATGTATCTCTCTCTTCTACATAATACATGAATCAATTTGAATGTGGTTTTTATTAAATGATTTTTAATTTTCTTTGATGTTTTTGGATATTGAATTTATTATTTTTTAGTAAATATTTAAAAAAAATACTATTTGTTAATGATGTGGTAGTTAATGTAACTATTTTCACTGAAGAGAATTCTGGCATCAAATTTTATTTTATTCCTTTACTTTTTTTGTCTTATTTATTTGCCCTTTTGTAAGTCTGTTTTTATAACTAATTTTTGTATTTGTTTAATAACATTTTTATTCTGTTTATATAATGAATAGAACATGTATTATAATATTGTTTACTATTAAATAATTCCTTGTAATTATCAATTAGTCAGATCTCTACAAAACAACATTTCAGTTTTGTACAAATATTAATGGTTATATATAATGGTTGCGGCAAAACATAATGCATGTATTTTATGTAGTCAAATTTTGTTTCAGTATTTCAAAGATATAATTGATTTTTTCCTTTCAATATTTATATCTTTAATGTTCATGCTAAGATTTTTTTTAAAAATCTATTCATTTTATATGTTAAGTGTTAAATTGTTATATTTTTTGTTGTACAAATTCTGTAAACCTTCTTTTAAATGAACGATTCATTCATTCTATTTTATTATAAGCTAATTTACTTTTTTTTTATAAATGAAATCTTGTAAAGGATCAATTATTTTTTAATAAAATAATATATTTATCTTTCATTGCACAAAATTCTTAAATTATCTTGCAATGAACATTTTATTTTCGCTATCTGTGTTCCTATTTAAATCCTATACAAAAATTTTAACTTACAGCTGATAGTTTATGCATTGTTCGTCAGAGCTGAAGTTAAATAAAAATTGTTACATGTATTATTTAAATAAATAAAATAACTGGTTATTTTATCTAATTGTACTCATTACAATAGCTGTACTGTATTTTATGAATGTAGCATATTTATTTTTTATTTTGCTAATATATTTATATTAATTGTTAGGCGGCATTTATATTATCTATTCTTAATTTTTTTTTTTATCTTGAACCGTGTTTTAATTGCTGATGATAACTTTATTTTACTATTTTTATATATGATACAATATATTATATCATATGTATTGTTTAGTCCCCCGTGTATAAAGTGTCACTTATATTGACTATTGTTTACACTTGCACAGTATTTCTCTGTCATTGTTTGTATGATAAAATTGTGTTCGTGCGATTGTTCTCTTTTATTTATTGTGCAATTAAAAAGTGGAATTGTGTTTTTAAAAGTTTATATGTAGTAACGATTGATAAAAATTTAATGAAATAATTTTGCCAAAAGTTGTTTTACGGATACCATTACTGCTTTTACTTTCTATTCGACAATAAAATTTTAATAATTTTTGTTCCTTTTCTTGAAAAATACAAATTTCTTTGTACCTTCTGATCATACGAGTGCAAGTATTTTGTCTATTTCTGTTATAACCAAAGCTACTTGTGAAATGATAAGCGTTATTTCTTCAGTTTATGTTGTTGAAGAATAAGAGTAAATTTTGAGATGAATTCTGCTGTTTATGATAAGAGGTTACTCACACCCTTCTAAATTCATTTTCAAAATTACTTTATGGTATTCTGGAAGCTTTCTCACCATATAATTCAGATGCTCTATGTTCGTGGTCATTGGAAGGACAGGTAGAAGGGAAAAATTGTGTAGGCAGGCCACGTTTGGAATATGTAAAACAAATTGTTAGGGATGTAGGATGTAGAGGGTATACTGAAATGAAATGACTGAAGACAAAAAAAAAATGTTCGTGGTCAGTTTAATGTAGAAATTTGCAAATATCTTTATCGCATTCTTATCTTAGGTTTCTTTCACGTATCACATGAATGTATGGTAGTGTTAAAGATGAGATAGAATTCTTTAAAAAGTATTAATTTTTTTATTTAAATTCCTAACCAATTTCTGAATTAGTACATTGTAATAATGTTATAGTATAGTCAAATTTGAGTAGTTTTCTACTAGTTATCCATTTTACCAAATACACTTAAAGTTCTAAGCTACTATTAGAATATACACTATATATGTTAAGTACCATAATTGTAAACCATAACATTTTTTTGGCTGTCTAACAAAAGTGACATAGCCATCCTTAAGAGTAACAAGCCTTCCTTGCCGGGCTTAATAAGGGGAAATGAGTAGTGAAGATGTTCCGTGTTGCCTTCTTTACTGAACTAAACATACGTTTGCATATCAGTGTGTCAAGGCCATTAGAATGCAGATGCATCTTCATTCTATTCATCAAAGAGGCTGTCTAGTGAACATCCACTTCTGTGTGAGAAAGCAACTCAAGATTGCATCTCTTGTATCTCTGGTGCTTTATAGGCATCGTAAGAAAGAATGAATCAGATGATCTGAAGTAACAGATTTATATAGCCTGTAACCCTCTGTAAGTAAATAATCACTGCTTCCATTTAGCTGGGAACGAATAAGTACTTCTTAAAATCAGTAATAGAATAATATTAAGCCATGTATACGCATTGAGTAATCATGATATATGAAAATATATTAAAATGCCATAGACCTATCCTATCTCACAAAATTATGACCTTGTACATTCCACACTACTTATGCGTTATGATATGACAATGAAATCACTTCAGTCATGCTGTGAAGTGAAGTAACGTACTTCAAAGAATAGTTGGCTGCAACTCGTAAAACTGTTATTATGATCTGGTGTGAGCTAAAACCTTACTGTTGGTGCATTTTTTTTCACCCTTGTATTAGATTTAAAAAATATATTATTTATTGTTGATTATTTGTTCTGAAAAAAGACTTCTGTTAAATGTCAAATTTTTCTTTTTTTACTGTTTGTTTTACTTTCTTTTTTTATTTTTGAGTGCTCTTTGTATTATATAATTTTGCCGAATAGTTTACTGCTGGTGTAACATATTGTTATGCAGTTTTAATTTATTTAATAATACTGTTATTGTGGTATTGTTAGTCTACTTAATTCTATTTGTGGTTTAAACTGTTATTTTCTTATAGGAGGCTTGTTTATTTTATAACTTTTTCATTGTTATTAATACAGTTTTAAACAGCACCACTGCAGTGGTCGTGAACCCCTAATAAATATCAACAGCATGCAATGAAACTGTACCTAATTTTGTTTAATATCAAGAACTGGCATAGGTTGGTAAGAAGATGTACCTAGCTTCATACTCTGCAATTTCACTATTCCCTCAGCTATTCTAGATATTGCATAATAATCAGATTGTAAAGGGATGCAGTTTCCATCTTATCCCATTTATTAACATGTTTGTTTTACTGTAACCCTTATTAAAGGGTTTATATAGTTATAATTTTAATTATATAGTTTTATTTAAATTAAAAATATGTGTTCAAATTTTCAACATAATATTATTAATCTGATTGCAAATTAAATTAATGAATCTGATACGCAATACAGCATAATAAGTATTTACTATGAATATTATATAGTAACTGTCACACCAGTGGGGGCTCATAGCTAAAATTAGTAAGGGTGCTGCAACAGAAAAGATTTTTCTGGGCCTTTTCAAGGCCATGGTTAAAGTTTTCTGTAAAATAAAAGAACCGAAAAAATGAGTCAAATAGACTAGCTGGAAGCAGGGTAATAATCTAATTCCACACTATCACATTCAAGAATATGTGCACGGAGAAGAGAATATTAAGCACATTGTGCTTAAAAACCGTATTCGGTTTAACGGAATAAACAGAATGTCAATACAGATAATATTTTTTTTTAGTATTATTAGATAATAACTTAATAAAATGTCCGCTTAAGAACACTATAGTCCAACGGTGCTTAATTTAAATTTCAGAAACAAATGTATTACTAATTCTTCTTCTTCTCTTTCGCCCTTCCAGCGTGTTTTTGGACAGATTTGGAAAAGAGCCCTTGTTTTCCGCCATCTTCTGATCACTACTGAAAAAACAACTAAACCGCCTTCATATTCCTTCCAATGATTAAACTAGAAAAGGGAACGAACAAGGAACGTTCCATACACACGCGAATTAAAAAAAAAAAAATCGCTAGCGTGCAGCTTCCTATGTGCACATGCGCACAACAGCCAAACACCACGCCTCTGGAACTGTGAAGCGCACAGTTCGATACGAAAATATTTGAATCATTTTATAAACTGGGGAATGGCTACTGACATTAAGCTTTAAGGACTCATTATATTTAATGTTATCGATAACATAAAGTGGAAATAGAAGGTGGTGCTGTAGTTCACAGTGTCTGTACGCGAGCCGCCACCGTGTCTCACTGTAATTGTATGCGACAAATTCTTCATGGCAGTTAAAAGAAAGTTAGATGAATTACAGTGAATTGTAAGTAAAAGTACCCTGTTTTTCACTTGTTTTATTGTTGGTATAATTTCACTTGTTCAAGAGGTGGTATAAAAAGCTTAAAACTGTGGGTTGTTTCTGATGCACGGCTTACACACACATACAAACATAACTTAATTTAAAATTTATCATTTTATTTAAATGTAATATTTTTTTCATTTATTTAATTAAATGATTCTAACTACAGCGCGCGTGCATACCGTATCTAATTGGCGCGGGTGTGGTGGTACTAGCGGCGACGATCGGCACTAATTAAATTAATGAAATTTCACGTCTTGCGTAGAAAAATTTCGTTTGTACGGTCGGTAGATGGCTGTAGCCGCGAGGCTTCGCTCACCAGGTACCGAGTCAACCAAGCGGATCGATTTCGAGTTGGAGTGCGGATTTGCAAAAAAAAGATTTTTGCAAATATTTTTTATTTTTTAATTGTTAACAAATGTACCCAAGAAAAATATGACCTTAATTACGTGATTTCTTGAAATACGAAGGTGACATTGCCCTTCAACCTCATCTCCTTGACCTTTTAGGTTGAAAATTTAATGGCATCAATGCTTCATATGTAGAAGTAATCTGATCAAGTTTGGACAAAACCGGTGCTCTAGTTCTGGAGATATAAGGCGATTTAGAGGCCAAACAGAACATACATACATATGAGTACAAACATTAACATCCAGAAAATTTCCATCTGGTTTTTTTGAGTTCCTCAGGTGTTAAAACATCAACATCCGGTGAAAACTGCATATGCCTTAATTGGACCGATTGCAATACTTTCTCTTCTAAACCGTCTTTCTTTTTCCTGTTTAGCCTCCGGTAATTACCGTTCAGATAATACTTCAGAGGATGAATAAGGATGATATGTATAAATGAAGTTGTCTTTTACACTTCACCAACCACCAAAGAACATCGGTACCCATGATTTAGTATTCAGATCCGTGTAAAAATAACTGACTTACAGCTCTGTTACAGCACTTTCTAGACGGGGAAGTAAAAAATAATGATAATTATTTTTAATAATAATAATGTATTTTATAGAACAGAATTGATAATTATTTTTAGAACAGAATTTTTTTAAGAACTATCTTTGAAGTATTTTTTTTTTAAATTATGGGTGGTTGGTTTTAAAGTGGCTATTTTTTTCTAATTTCTACATCAGCTCTTGTTAATATTTTCTTTTCTCTGATCCAAACAACTTGCAATTTTTATGTGGTACTTTATTACGACATTTACAGTTATGAACACATTTTCATTATTTGAATTAATAACATGATGGAAAAAGAATTATGAAGCAAAAAAGAAATTCGGTTAGATTGGTGAGAACCTTGCCCACCTGAGAGTGCAGTTGCTTCACAGTGAAACGCTTTATTGACAAGTTTTAGTATATTATGTTTTACGCCTAATTTAAGTTATTGTAGTTGTCTAACAGGTATTGAGATATTCTTCTACCAGTTTTTATAGAAGTTTTTCTTAATTTCATAACCCTTTTTGTACTTTTTTTTTTTTAATTAAAATTATAAAATTACAAAAATTTTCAGGTAAGTAGTATCACCCATTTTATAATAAAAAATAATCCAAAAACATTTCTGAAGTAAACGTTTTATTAAACATAAACTGATCTCAAGGTACTTTATTAAAAATTACTACTGAAGTATCTATCATACTGATTAACAAGAATTTGTATTCATCCATCATGAACCTTGTTGCCAGTTATCACTGTTTTCTTCAAGTTTTTATTGCTCTCAAAACACTTTCCTCCCAAATACCTTTCAGTTCGGTGAATAAATGGAGATCCCTAGGGACTACAGACCGGAAGGTCAAAAATTTTCCACTTTAATACTGCTAGACAGCAGCCCTCCTGTGATTTTGAATAACCCATTGAAATTTTTTTAATATTTCGAACTACAGATCAGCATTAATTGTAGTTTCATGAGGGATAAAATCAACAAGGAGTGGATCTTTTCGATCTTGAAGACATTTCATAGACTAACATTAATTCTCTGACATTGTAGGAAACCCAGGTTTCATCTCCCATTATGATATTTGTTGGGAATTTATCCCATTCCTTTCCTTAACAATTTAAAAATGATAATGCAGCAACCATATGGGTTTTTTTGTTGTTCATCACTAAGCTTGTGATGCACAAATTTTTCTGCACTTGAGAGATAGATAATGACAATTTCATGGGTACTGGTGCAAGAAAGAAGTTAAAACTTTAATTAATTTTATTAAATGCAACACATAGATCTTATTTAATGAATTCTTTAACCCTATGCAGCAAATCACCTGAAATGCACACGAGCGACAGTTTGTTCATCATCATGGACATTCTCTAATCTTCCATCAAAATTTTTATAACATCACTATACCGATGTCTCATACGTCACATTGTTATAAACTTCCTTTATTTGATTTTGAGTATCATATGGCTACATATTTGTTGCATTAAAAAATTGAATCGCAGATCTTACTTTAGGCACAATGGCATTCTCTATTTTCTTATCATTTTAAACACATGCAGAAGCAATACAAGTGCAAAGAACGTAAAGTGAACTCATAGATTATGTATACAGATGGCAGAATAAGAATAGACATTTTCATACAACTCTTGCACGTTCATACCTTGTTGGTGTTGATAAAATGTGTAATTAAAACAAATTTCCTATATTTACTACAAGCTAAATTAGGTGTTAAAAAAAAATTCACCTTCTTGAAAACCAATTATGGAAAAAAATCTTTTAACACTTTAGTGACAGATAAAGTTCAGTTCTTGATGCATTAATCTCATCTAATTAGTATACACAGTTCTAGTTAGTTACGTTAATATATTTTGAAATTAAAAAGAAGTAAATAACGTTGATACTGTATTATCAGCTAAACAAGGCTTTTCTGTTGTGAACATCAATTCATGCAGATTTTCCTTAAATAATTAATCACCAATTATATAAAAATCAATTTTTTGGCTGAGTGGTTTCTAAAATATAATTTGAAAAACAAGCTATTTCTGTCATAATGCATAATATTATTGCATATTGGAATATAAAGAATGTCATTCCCAAAGATGACCTAGTCATTCTTAGAAATAATGAGCATTCCATGCCAAGCTTTTCCAGGAAAGTGAGGAATGATCTATGGTTCCGTGTTGCTTTTTTCATAGAGTCATATACACTGTTGCATATCAGCATTTCAGCCCACTGAAATACAAGTAATATTCAGGCCTACAAATGACACCTTCACTCTGTTAATGGGTAAAGCCATATGATGAATGTGATTACTTTCAGAAAAAGCAAGTTTTAACTTGCTATTGCATCTCACATGCTTGACATCTGCTGCAGATGTGTTAAACAACAAATTAATAACATACCTCTTTCTCTGAGAAATATACATTACATACAAAGTCTCTACTCAGTAGAGAAATTGGCCACTTAATTTAGGAAATATGGCATTCCTTGTTTGTTAATTGAAAATAATTGGCCACTTTAAGGAGATTTATAATTTATATTAAGTAAATTTATTTTCATTTTGATTTTTTATTTATATCCTAGTCGGTAGTGTTTTTAATAGTTATTGTAGAATTCTTTACATTTTATGAGATTAAGCTTGGTGAATTTTGTTTTGATTTATTTCTTTGTCATAGAATGATTTGAGATAAGTGCAGTAAAGTGTAAATGAAATTAGTTCCCAAAATGTCCAATTGGTTTTTAACTGTTCAAATGGGCTGTCAAAAAAGAATTATGTTTCATTTATCATAATTATAAATTTCATCTTGAGATATTAGTGGAGGATGTTTAGATATTTAATAATTATTAGCATTCTGTTGAACTTTTTCCTTGACAGAACAATATCATCAATGAACGACTTAATTTTTACACTTCTCTCTAGTTTAGATGATCTTTGGAAAGTCTGCCGATTTAAAATTTGAGAAGTTAACCGGTTCAGGTTACTATTTTAGTTATTTTGCCATTTACTGGTAAAAATTATTATGGTGTATGGAGTTTTAAATTATTTATAATTATCATCCTGAGGTGTTTTAGCTATTAAATAATTTTTTAAGCTTTTTTCAACCGGTCAAAGTAAAAAGTTAAAATTGTTTGGTTTCTGTAACCAAATTCAGGTTCCAAATAAAGATTCTGTTATTTTTATAAGTAATTTATAATTTTCCTTGTTGAAATGCATGCGCAAATGCGTATCTGCTGGCATCCTAATTGTAACCACATGTTTAAGAGACCAACATAAAAGTGACAGTATGTTTTGCAGTTATTGTTTATCTCGTAAGATAATTTTCAGTTTTATAGTCATGTTGTCTAGTTATCAGTAACATTCTTTACAGGTATTCTACAAAATCCTTAAGTACATTTTGTTAGATTTTGTACTCTTTGGCAATATATTAATTTTGATAAAAGCATTAAGTATAAAATAAAACATGTTTTTGTTTTGTTTGATATATTTGTGTTTGTTATGCATACAAGTGTGCATATATAGTCTGGTCTGTAAACATAGTGAAAATAAGAGCACTCTTTGCTTTTTAATACAATGGGCTACATAATTAGAATTAAATTCCTGAAAAATAACCAGGTAGTTAAGAAATTACCAATTGTTGACCTTGGAATAAGTGGCCGGTTTAATGTGATTTATTTTATGTTGTTTACATTTAGCTGCATTTGTCGAGTTTTGTATAAGCTTGTTAAGTTTTTTCTTAAGCAGCCATTTATTAAATAAATGCATTAAAACATTAGTTTTTTTTTTTAATACAACTGATAATAATTGTCTGCTACAAGTAAGTCTCATTCATGTGTTTTCAGTTATCCTTGAAACACAATGATTTTAATGGTTTTAATTAAGATGCTTTTCATTTTTTTCCAAGGTCAAAAAATTGTTCTTATTGTTAATCTTAATTAAAATAATTTTATTTACATGCAGATAGTTTTCCTTTATTTATTTAAGATTACAGTGTGTATCAGAATGGGGATCCACTGAGGAGATATCAGTTTTTTTGATATTATGTTACTGATTTGAAAAAAAAAACAACCTGAAAGGTCATTTAAAAAAATGAAAAAAGTTTTTAAACTGATATTAACTGCTTTATTAAATTTATATTTTTTATTTAATCATTATTTATGCAGTAAATTACATGTATACTCATAACAGCTTAAATGAATTGTCGAGTTATAGTAATACATATTTGTAACTCTTGAAACAATAATATGATAATAATCCATTTCCTATGTCAGTGTCGACTAAATATACTTGTATTAATAATTGTTATATGTCAGTGGTATGAAGCTGAACTTAAAACAGTAACATTCATGTGAAGGGACAGAAATTGTTGTAGTGTTTCTTAGCTTTTAATCTATGGTGTGCATCATTTGAAAGTATAATTGTTCAATTTAAGTATATATTTATTAAAAAAAACAAATTTTGTTTTGTGTATACATTAAATAATAAAACTAAGTTTATATATATATACTTTTTAAATTTAGAGCACGCTTCCTCGCTGCTCACTGATGTATTACATTTTTACAAGCTCTTGCTCACCATTCATATTCACAAGTTACGCTAAAAGTAATGTGTACATCATTACTTAATAATTATGAATTCTATTCTGTTTTCGATTATGAATAAAAAAAATTAGAAAACTTTTTCTTTCTCAGTTAAACTGTAAAGCTATACATTATACTATATGAAGGGAAGTATGCTAATTTAATCAATTTTTTGACGTACTGTTTTAACAGATCTTGACATTTTATGACCCCTCTTTCACAAAATAAATCAATTTTAGCAGTGAAAAATTCTGGAAGATATATGATGTTTGACTGTTCTTTGCTTGATATCACTAGACTAGATTTACTGATTTGGATTAAATTTGACGTAATGGTTTCTGTATACGCGAAATTTACACCATTTAAAAAAAACATATACTCAATATGTTTTTTGTTGGTCATGATCAGTCAAAGGAGCGGGGAGAAATGGACCTTGTGGGGGTCCTGTATCTCAAAATTTTACTCATAGGATAGGTAAATTTTTTCATATTATTTAATGCCCCATACATGACTAAGATACATTGTGATGTTTTTGGTCTACGGGGAGTTGATGGGCAGTGCAGTGCTTCCTTGTTGAATGCCCTTATGAAAACAGGTTCCTAAGGGAACAATCTGTGGAATCACAGATTCATCTGTGGAATCACAGATTCATCTGTGGAATCACAGATTCATCTGTGGAATCATTTAGTGAAAACTTCACTACACTTCCACATCTGCAGATGTATTACTGGACTATAATAAACTGTGTTCAACCAGACCCTCCTAAGAAGCCATGTCTATTTGATAAAGTGTCGATCTCTTATTTTTGTCAAAATCTAAAAATAACCCAGTGTCTTATGAGAATCTACTTTTAAAATTTTTAACAATTTTTGAATTTAGAAAAAATGATTTGTCTAGTATTCCTAATTTGCTTATTATTGGTTGAGCCACCGATAATTCTTAACTTAGATGGCTAAATAAGTGTTGTGGCCAGTGAAGCAGCTGCTTAGTTGAGTTTGGAGTTGATTTTGATGGTTTTGGGGTTATTTAAGGAGTCTTTTCCTGGAGGGTTTCATCATAGGTGAAAGCAGTGAGTGGAAGATTTATCTGTCTAGTAAAACCTGTAATATTTCTTCTACTGTCCATTTTTGCTTGTCTTGTTTAGAAGCTCAGTAATAAAAAAATGTATAACATTTTTCTGAACAAATGTTTATTGAATATATATATTTTGCTATTAAAGCGTTACAAAATTATTTCACTGTTTTTTAATATTCTTGGTTTGCATATATTCAATTTTATCTCATAGTAAATATGATTGTCTATGTTCCAGTAACCTGAACAAATGAACAAATCGTATAGGTATGTTATATCATTCAAAAGATACAGCTATGAAAAAAATTAAAATAAAATGTTTTTACTCAAGTAAACTTTTCAGTCATTCATTATTTTAAAATGGGTGTAAAAATGTTCATATTGACGATTAAATAATTATGTAAATAGTTATTTAGTGTAATCGGTAGAAAGATGTAAAACTCAATAAGTAATCATTATAAATAACTATAAGCACCATATTTGTTGTAATATAAAAGAATATGCTAATTGAGGATCAGTGAGATTTTACATATTTTTAACCTATATGATAAAAATATACTGTTTTTACTAATTGCTGAATGTTATATTAAAATTTCTTTTTTCTCTTTTTTCAGCTCACCTACCACGAGTTGACAATGAGTTATGTGCACCAGGTAATCTTTTTGTTAATATATTTTTTAGATGTTTTTTTATTAAAAAAAAATTATTGTAAAATAGAAAGGAGTAGGAGTTGGATACAAATCATTGTTAGAGAAATAATTTTTGAGAAAAGAATTTTTATTTATGTTTCATATGTTTTTTAACATTTCTTATTTTGATATTTGTAAGTTAGTTTTTAATTTAATAAAAGTAAATTGTTACGTGAATTTTTTTACCATAAGATATGGCTAAGAGATATTAAAATGTATTTTATTGATGCTGTTATATACCCTGTGGTAGTTTCCTGTTATACCAGTATGATATAAATATGAATGGCAGTTCTGTACTTTATGATCAAAATTACATTACTATACTTGGTGAACTACTGCCATACATTTCAGTACATATCGGCCTACTTGATCACTTTCCAGTTGCTTTCTAATTGCTTATTGTTTGAATTATGTGTCATTCATATAATATTAATAATGTATTCTGATCAGGTGATTGTTCAGATACAGCTTTTATTAAAGGAATAAAATAATAGCTGAGCACATTAAAAAATAAAGTTCTTTATATTTAAGCTGTTATATTCAAGCTAAACATATCAAAGGTTTACCTTATTTAATGATGACACTTAATTAAAAGTAGATGTTAACTGAATTGGTTTTTGTACAAAACACAGACTGTTTATTTTTATCTTATTTTCCGTGGTATACTTATAAAATTTAGGTTAAGTTTATTGCAGATTCTCTGTAAACAGTTTTACAGTTAACCTTTAATCAGATCATTTATTTTAAGCGATATCTATAACCTAAACTGGAAAACAAGTTTTATCATTTTTTGAACCTCTTAGGTCTTGGGTATCTAAGTTTGTTGGAATTTAGTATATTAACTTGAATATAACAGACTAGCTAGAGTAATTGCTATACTAGACCGGTCTAGCATAGTAGGCTAGACAAGTGTAAATATTTTAATGATTTAAATTTCAGAGTTGTTACAGTTGATCTGATTATTTGATCATATACATGTTTTAACATTATAATGATTATAGTTTCTAAGTAACAGATTGAAATTGCCTGACTATATCAGTTTAAATTTATATTTTTGTTAAAAAAATTTGTTTGTGAAATAGTATATTTTAACTGTAATAATTTTTATATAAGATAATTTTTGGGATGAATTTACAGTGAAACCCATCTCCCTTATGTTATCAAATTTTCGAGGAACTTCAATCAATATATAAAAAAAAACACTTTTATTAATTGAAAATATTTTTAATTTTCAATATCTATAACAAATTACTTGTTACTACCTAATTGATGGTTAACTAATATAAAATAGCCTAGCTAAAATATGATGCTAATATTCCTTTGAGATTTATCAAATTATCCTTCATTTAAGTTTATTAGTTTCTAATCCCAACTCATTGGATCATTTCTTATAAAAGAGATTAATCAGATCTCTCTGTCAAAGAGTGCTGCAATATGCAAGAAATAAACACGTTGCATCTCAGCTCTTATACCATAACATTGTTGTATATTGTCTTTATATATTGCACGCCATAGTTTAGAGCTGCTTCTACTACTGTTGCCCGTTTGTCTGTTAATCATTACTGTCAATTTATCAGAGCAGGTATTTTCAATTATATTTCCAGTTTTTGTGCCACCACCCATAGATAAAATTTTGTTGTTGGAATTATTCTAAAATTGCTCAAATTTGTAAAAACAGGAATTAATGATTTGCAGTAAATAAAAAAATAACTGCAAGAGTAATAACTATAACAGACGAACTGTATTAACAATTTTTTTTCTATTATTCTATTATTGTTCTATTATTTGTTGCCTTGAAACCACACACTATACACCTATTTTTTTGTGGGTGCAGGAGAGATTTAAAGAAAATACGTGGTTTTTCAGTATTCCAGGTCCAGTAGTTCTGACTACTAACATACCACCCAGGTGAAATCTTGCTTCATCTGTGATAAACACTTGATCTAAAATACCAGTGTTGCCTCTAACAAAGTTCTTGAACCATTGACAGTAGTGAAACCTTTTTGCATAATCAGCTATAGTTAGCTCATTGAAAACCTGCATGTGTTACTGATAACATTTTATCATTTTCCTCACTGCAGTTTGGGTAGAACCTAGTGAAATGTTTTCTCGGCTTATTCTCTGCAAAATGTTATGAGGAGAGCTTGTAACTACTGCTTTAATATCTGGTATAATGTATGTTGTTAAAATGACCTGTGTCTGGGACATTTCTCATCTAATACCGAACCTGTTCCACAAAATTGTTTAACTAACTTTTAAATAACACTTTTCACTGGTGCTTCCTTTTCAAATTTCTATCTGAACTTTTTCCAACACACACCATGAGGTTTGATCTCTAAATAAATGTCCATCATGGGTTGATGTTTATTAGCAGTCAACCACATTTTTAACAAACAACAACACGATTATGCAACCTTGTTTAAAAGACAATGCTCGACACAGACTGATAGTACTCAAATGTGCAGGCAATATCAGTACTCCCCACTCCATCTCCAGTCGAACCAACATCTTCCATTTTATTTTATCCATCTCACATCAATATATGCATTTTAACAAACATGTGTATTTAGTGCAAACTACTGAGTGATGGGTATTCTTCAAAGCTTGATCACCTTGTAGTTGTATGTATAGTATTATGTAGTATGTTACATTTAGTATTATAGTTTATTATTATATAAAAGAGTTAGTATTTTATACATATAATTTTACTTAGACTTTTTCTAATTCATAATCATTTAAGTTAATTGTGTGGAGAACAATTTTAAATGAGCAATATCACATAATTACTAAAATTAAATAAACATAATATCTGAATTTAAAGCTGTGATAAAGAAGAATAAATGTGTAAAACAATAGAACAAAATGATATAAATTAATCAGTCTGTAATAACTGAATACAGATGCTAAGCCCTTGCTTTTCATATAAATATCCTTGAAAATACAGAATTTCTGAAATGTATTTTTTAATTTTTTTGTTTTAAATCTTAGAGAAATGAAACAATAAGTAATTAGGAATAAATGTGTAAAATAAGAATTTTTCCTAAAATGTTAAATAATATTGAATTATGAAATGTTAGTTCCAAGTTTTAAAGCTGAAAATGAATCATCTTCGCATCAAAAAAAGAAAGTAAGTGAGTTTAAGAAAAAATCAAATTATTCTCTTAATTTGGTTAATAGAAGCTCCATAAAAATTCTAAAAATTTTGTTTGAATTTTATGAGTACTTAATTCAATTTTTGATGTCATCCGTTTAAAGTTAGCATTGTTTTTTTTACAATTTATTTTGTTTTATTATTACTTTTACATTTTTTATGCACTTTTTTGTATCATTTTAAAATTTATTTATATTAAAGTGACCCAAAGGGAAACTAAGTAAATCAAAATTTATTAACCAAAGTACTAAATCTGAAGCCACTCTGATTGATGATAATCAGTGGGTATTTTCATAAATATAACACCCTGTTTCAGTTTCTCTTACTACTTCAACAATGGCGTCATAACACCCGTGAAAGATTTACTTTTCTTTTATCGAGTACTGTTTTCAAGGGCATGCTGCTATCAGTTTACAACAGAATTTATTGATGTCCTTTTAACTGCAGGGCAGTAGGTGGTGAGAGGGGGTTTCTACTTTAATACAAGCATGTGTGCTTGTTAAATTTTTTAACTTTTTTTTTCTTTTTTTAATAAATATACGTAACAAATGTTACATAGCTAGAAAAAAAATATATGAATTTCATGACACAGTGACTGGAACCCAAGACCTTTGATTATGAGATCAAAATGCTCACCTCTAGGCTGTTGTTGCCGTTGTGTATAAATAAGCTGCTCAGAAATCTTTGAATGAAGTTTACTCTGAAATATTGCCTGGCTGAAAACTGTCATTCTAGATTTAAATGGGTGACTTCCCTCCTTCTTCTCTGTAAAAGGGCATCAAAAAATGTGTTAACAGCTTACCGCCTATATCTGCTTTTCATGGGATCACTTTATTTCATATTATATATACTTTTTTATTTTAAAGTTTGGTTAAATTCTATGGAAAATTTTTCAACATTTTCTATTCACTTATTGATGTAAATATTATATTTATATTTAGAATTGGATAAAAATGACAAAATACAAGTTATTTCATTTTATTATAATTAGTTTTAATGAAATTGAAAGCTTTATATTGTTATTACCCCCAACCTTCTTACACACACATGTTATTGTGGGGGGCCAGTAAGTACTGATGTCTTCCAGTGTACACTTAAATGGATTGTCTTTTCCTCTTTTTAAATTCACACAAATATCTGTCTGACATTTGTGAGTGATTCCTGTAATGCTACCTAAAAGAAGATTTCGCAAAGCCCCACATTCTTTAAACAGTATTAGTGTGTCTGCGTGCGCGCGCATGTGTAATATGGATTTATGAACTGTTTTTTATGGTTGACAGTGATTAACAAGAAACCCATTTCAAATGCTACCAAAATTACTTTGTTATTTGGGAACCTGGCCAACATTATATTACTGTTTTGCCAGTAGGGATTCATCAATATCTACAGTTAACCCTGCTCCCCCCTACTTTAAGTGTTCATAAAAGTTTAGCAGCACACACTTGTCGCAAATAGTTATACTGATCCACAAATGTTTGTGATTTATTTGTAGTTAATGCTTGCAAAATTTAATATTCACTGTCTTATAGGTCTGACATTAAATAAACAATAATACTTTTCGATAAGGTAATCTTGAGTGATCTGACTAGGGATTAGACTGTAATTGAATATCTTGTTTACACTCAGTTTTATTTCAATGCCGTCTTTTTCAACTTTCAGTTGCATTTAATTTATACTGGGTTAACATCAAGTTACATGTAATGTTATGTTGTTTCCATTATAACATGTTTTCTCATTTAACTAAATATTATACATATGAAAGAAAGAAATATGACATTCTTTAAATTACACAGATCACTCAAATTGAAAATATTACTGGTAACCTCAATAGGTTTTCACAAAATCACAAACTGAACACTATAACTTAATGCAGGTAATGGATTGACTTGACATTAGACTGCGCATGAACTGACTAGCTTGCTTATTGCAACAATAGATAACATTGGCTTGCTCACAGAATACCAGGAAACACACTGCATCAATTACTACTAGTTCCTTTATTACTATTATTATTATTATTATTACACATAGTGTAAATGTATAGAAAATGTTAAAAGATATGCAGTCATATAACGGAATTTAACCCTAAGTTTGGCATAACCCTTACAAAGCAAAAAAATGAAAAAGAAAGTGGACTAATATTATTTCATGATGGGCTAGTATTTATTTTTAAATTAATGATTTTTATAGAATAAGTTTTTGATTAATATGCACTGTATACAGCTGACATACAGTGGTTATTTTATTAAACTCTTCTGCTGATTTATAAATTCAATTTCCCGAACATTTCTTGCTGCCTGGTCCTTTTTAATTAATTAATTGATTTTTAAAAAATTATTGGACAATAATTTGGATGTAGATTTGGGACCCAATTTTTAAATTACTCAATCGTAATTATGCCTCAAAGCAAAAATTATTCGTTCCACAGTTATTCACAAAAAGTTGCATGCTAATTAATTAACATTTATAAAAGAGGGAAAGATCTTTTCACCAGCCATATCTAGAAAATAAAGTGATTTTGGGACCTGTATGTATTAGACATTTTTTATTTATTTTTACTTGTTAAATGTATTCTTGAAATGTCCCTTTCCTTGTGGGACACTTATATGTATGTGTCATCGTCTTTAACTATCCCAGTATCAATTGTATTTTAAATCTTTATATATATTTTACAAGTACAAAACATTTAATGTTAATTTCAGAAAAAAGTCTTATAATTTTGAATCATGTATCACCTACATAAAAATATTATTCCCATCCATATTCATTTTGTAAAATTACTAACACTATTACTATGTTTATATTTAGTATACACTATTGTTTGGGATATAGTTAGAAACTTGTGTAAAAATAATTGTATTATTTTACATAATAGAAAAGAAAATTAGTTGAATAATTTTTTTATGTTGCATATCTCATATTGAGAAACATATTTTTCTAATATGCATTGTTGAAATTGTAGCATTTTAGAATTGGATATGGAAGGAAAGTTTTGAAAGCCCATTTGTTTATAAATTTTTGGCTGATGATTGACTCTTTCTTGAAGTTAATTATTTAACCATTTATCATTTGAAAAAATACATTACTTCAGAAGCTTAACTCTTCGTTAATTAAAGAAATAAATGATTAGAAAGAATCAAGGAAAAATGTTATGCACTTTTGGCTGTTGGAAAAAAAATGAAAAACTGTAATTTTGAGTTTCTTAACACAGATTTCTTATCTATGAGGGTTATTATTATATTATATGTATATTCAATTATTATATGTATAGAGGGTTATTATATGTATATTCAATTATTAAATAATAATTATAATACAAATTATTATTTATTCAATGTCAATACAACATACTATTTTCAACATAATCCCCGGCTATATTGAGGGACTTTTTCCATTTTTATTCTAGTAGTAAAGAATTGCTCACCTTCATATCAGAGCCATTCTTGATCTGCTTACACTTGCCGAACTTGGTACCTTGCGGAAATTCTGAGAAGACCAAACAAAAAAATGTGACCATGTATGTGATTAGGATTGCAAGGTGAATGTGTGACCACTTCCTGACCCAACATTTTTAAATAGTTTACCCGGGTCTTGGGTGGCACAGAGGCTTATCTTAACATGAAGAATTATGCATTTGAGAAGGGTATTTCCTCCTTTTTGTAAGTTTCACTTTATTATCTAGCACATCACAGTAGTATTCACATTGATATAAATTTACTCTTGATTAATAAATTTGGCCTTGATAGACCCAAAGTACTTTTACCATCTCTTTACTGACTGTCACATTTGCTTTTAAATTGTTTCTTTGGGGGCAAACTCGGTTGTTTCCATTCTTTACTCCAACGTTTAATTTCAATTCAAAATGATGAATCCAAGTTTCATCACAGATTATTATGCTATCTAAAATAGCAGTATCTTTTTCTGAGTTGATATCGTGGAACATGTTCTTTGCGGTTAATTCAAGGTATCGTGTGTAATGGAAAGCACAGAACGGTATTTGCACCACAAATTTCAGCAAGTTCCCAAACATATGTGTTATGTCCTTGTAAAAAAATCATTAGTACCATTTTGCAATGTTAGTCTTTCACTGCAATGGAATATGTGACACTTCTGTCCAATTTAAATTGTTTAATCCATTTGTAAAAATTTGTTTGGTTAATACACATTTTACCATTCTCTTTTAACATCCATAAGTGAATTTCAGCCAGTTTTACACTTACAGAAAATAATAATCTTGTCACAGCAAGATGTGCTTCCATGGTACACTTTTCAAGCCTCTATTTTGAAATAAACAAAATAATGAAAATTCTTTTTGAACAATGTTTATTTTCTACGTAGGGGTGCCAACTTCTATATCAGAAATTGTTTTTCTGCTGTTGTTGTTTGTCTCTTTAGTTATTGAATGGTGCTGGCAAATAATCCGAACTGATATTCTAGATAATAAGAATGTTTAATACAAGTTTTTGTAAAACACATTAGTAAAGACGACATCAGGCTATAATTAAATAAAACTGTTATGCTGCAGGTAACATTATAATTATTAGTACAGGTAAATGAAACTGTAAAATCTTACTATAAATCTATAAGTATTAGTAATTTTAATACTTTCCTAAACTTCCTAAAAATTTAAAGCATTTTCTAAAATTTTTTGCATGTCCCATAATTAAAATTATGAAATTTTTCAACATTTTATGTGACTTTTTTTATAGTTATGTATTTTGTTTTTCTTTTACAGGACAAGTGGGCAAAAAGCCACGAAGAGGAGTATTGCGTTCATTATTGTGCTGCTTTAGCCGGGCCGGTAGCTCAAAAGCATCAAAGGGCTCTGGTGGCAGCGAAGGACGAGGCTCTCCTCCCCACAGTCCTGGTTCCCCACGATACTTGCTCCCTCCTATTCGACACCAAGATATGCACAAGAAATGCATGGTTATTGACTTGGATGAGACCCTAGTACATAGTTCTTTCAAGGTATTGTTATTTAATAAATTTATTTATTAGGGTTTAAAAGGTTATACAAGGTATAACTATAAGCTATTCATTATATATAAGCTACAAGGTATAAGCTATTAAATAACAAGATTAATGCTGTAAAATATTTTATTTTAAATGTGTACATATTTAGTTATTATCCCTTTCAATATTCATTCCTCCTCTATCCCTGCAATGCTCCATGTGAATTTTCCATTATTCGAAACAGTGCTGGAAGTTTTCTTCTGTAAGCTCTTTCATGACGTTTGTCGCTTTTCTTTCACAGCTTCAACAGTGAAATTTTGTTCCTTTTAATGCAGATTTGACCTTGGGGAACAGATAAAAGTCCACATGGTGCCAGGTCAGGCGAATAAGGTGGATGGTCTAACACGGATGTTATACATGGCTAGAAATGCCTTGTCAGACAGTGCAGTGTGAGCCAGTGTATTCTCCTGATGAAGAACCCATGACTTCTTCCACAATTCAAGTTGTTTTTTTTTCTTATTTTTTCATCGAGTTGAATAAAGACAATAATAGTTAACCGACGGTCAGATCGGATCAGATTAACAAATTTTTCAATATTTTTATCTGTTTTTGACATGGAAGAGTGACCTGGACAAACTTCTTCAACATCTTCTTGGCCATCTTCTTAAAACTTAAACCACTCAAAAAACCATGCATGTGATAAACATTCATTGCCATATACCTATTTTTAATAAAAGATAAGTTTCAGTAGCGGTTTTTCCAAGTTTCATATGAAATTTTACAACAATTCTTTGCTCTAATAAAACATATAATCTTTTCAGCAAAACAAAAAAACAGATGTTATCCAAACAAAGGTCACAGCCAGACTTAATATGTCTACAGAAACTGGAATCAACTATCGAAAGAGAAGGCTTCACACTACACAGCTGTCATTCATACGAATTTGGCGCATGTGCAGTTCTGTAGCAGCATTAGTCTCATTATTTAATAGCCATACCTCATATTACTGTAAAGAACTTTTTTCTTTACTTTTTTTTTTTCAGGATTTGTACAAGGGAGTTTTAAGCATGTTTTTTTTCTTATATGATTGTAATAGTTAAGGTTTTTAAATTTTTACACTGCTTTTCCTCTTTAAAACAGTTGATTGAGTATTAATAGAATCAATTTCTTTTCTACAAAATTTTCCGAGTGTATTTTTTTGTTAGCGTTTTTCTTTTATGCTAATTATATTTAAGAATAGTTTTTTTTTTGTAATAAAATACATTTCTAATACTTTTAAGATATTTAAAGAATCTTCATTACTAACAGCAGTAAACATAATTTTTTCATACAGCAAATTTATTCAGTTAATTTTTTGTAACAGGTTATTGTGATACAAAAATTGAACATGATAAATCTTTTCTTTTTTTTTTGTTGGGGGGGGGGGGTTGTTGATAGACAATTGTAATTTTCATAGTCAAAACATAGTTAAGTTTTTAAAATATAGTAAAGCTTTAAGTACTTTTTATTAATACTTTACATATACATTGCATAAATATAATATATAATTAAATATACATTGCATAAGTTACTGTTTCAGAATAAAGAAGTACTTAATTCTCCAACCATAACTGTTTATTATTCTTTGATTGAAGTCATTAATTGTTAGTACATTACACTATAGTGGTTTAGGTTGTGTGTAGAACAGCAGTATCTTGCAAGGAACTTTATAATAAATCTATTTTTAATCCCACTCACTTTAGAATGAAAGGATTTACCTATTGTTTACTTCCTATATAAAGGAAGTATTGTGATTGTGAAAAATTTTGGTTTTCAGATTTCAATGGAAATATCCATTTTGACCATTACTGAATCCATTTTGACTAGTTTCAGCATGTCTATATAAGTAAGTACGTACGTACGTACATATCTCGCATAGCTCAAAAACGATTAGCTGTAGGATGTTGAAATTTTGGATTTAGAACTGTTGTAACATCTAGATGTGCACCTCCCCTTTTGATTGCACTTGACTGGACCAAAAGTGTCCAAAAAAGCCCAAAATTCAAAAGATTTGGATTTGGGACTTTTTCTTAACTGCAGTAATAAGCCCTCATTGAGAGCTTTTGAACGATATATCATAAGCTACTTATTTTCATTGTTTCCAGTTATAGCCAAATAAAATTTTAATTAATGAAACATTTGGATTTTACATGGGGAAGGCATATCGGTTCGAATCCGACTTCATATTCATATATTGTTTTTTTAACTTTTTTAACCTCTGATTGTAAAAAATTACAATAAATAATAATTCTGTAATAATAAAAATATATATATATATATATATATATATATATATATATATGAAAAAAAAATCAGAAGTTACTAGTGAAATAAAATGTTATAATTTTATATATATTTTCATTTTAGTTCGTAAATTCATAAATTACAGAGGTTAATTACTAAAAAATCAGTATATTTAAATTTAAAAAAAAAGTTAAAAAATATATGCAGATGAAGTCGGATTTGAGCCAGTGTGTGCATGGTTACAGATCCAACACGCTCTCATTTACACCACACAACTACTTGCGTAATATGAAACAAAAGCTGTAAATTTTGTTTTTCTATGAAAAGTTTCCCTTCATCTTAAACTGAAAATTATAATAATTAAAATTAAATTTTAAATGTTAATTTTTTTATAGTGTATCAAAAACCAAAGAAGTGCTCTCATTAGAAGTAAAAAAAACTGACCAAAATTACTTTTTTTTATTTCACAGAAAAAGTAACTTAAAATTAATTACCCAATAACTAAAAAGGGTTAATTCCAACCTCATGTTTAAATATTTTTTCTTTATATTCTGCTGTTCTTTATGCCAAAACATTTTTGATAAAAATACTTACTTCCATTATGTGCATTTTGTACTGTTAAATCTTTATGTTGTTTCTAGAAATGGGCTTCACTAATAAGGGAACAGTTATAGATTTATTCTTATCTGCAGCTTGAATTTTACTTTTATTATTAATAACATCAAAAAATAATTAATAAAAAAGCAGAAATCTTATAAGCATTAACTGCAGTTTTTAACCAACTCCTATGATGGAGACAAAGTGACGTTGTGTTGACACTTTTTCTGTTGTGTTTTGAGCTGTTGTCGAGTGTGTACCTTTGACAGTTCCAGGTGAATTTGATTCTGAGATCTTTAGCAACAGTAGCATCATTTGATTCAAAGACTCATCAATTATCCTTGTTTACGTGTAAAAAAAAAATATTGTGTAAGGCAAATATTTGTTCAGGCATCCGCCTCATCGCGGCGAATAGGTGGCAATAACTGCTAGTCGTAAGCCCCCCCATAATGAGTAAAAGGTAGTGCCTGTAGTCCTACTCACAATCTCTTTTGAGTGAGGGCTGTAATCCGTGGTTTCTTGCTGTATATTGGATGTATTGCATTTAATCAATCCAGCAGCGGCGAAAAGGTGCGTAGTGTGACAGGAGAATATCAAGGTCTCCGACTGCCCGTCTTGCTGCGGGCAGTTGTCACGTTTGTGGGCTTGCCCAATTTCATATAGTAGGAAGAAGACAGCGAGAATCTTGTTAGGACAGGTTAGCGTGCTAGGAGGTAGGGAAACCTCGGCCATGTCCGAGTTTCAGGAGGTGCGTAAGACCAAGTGGAAGAGGAAGCCTGAGCCAGTGTTGTCGACGAACTCCTCTGAGGATGAGGTAAGCAACGCGATGGTCACAGGGGCACCCACCCAGTAGTCTAGGCATTTAAAAAAGCAAAGGGCAGACCCGGCAGTTCTGCTCCGCTGGCTAAAGTCCAGGAGGATCTGGACTTGCTAGAGTTCATTACACTTCCCGGCAGAGTCAGTGCAGAAGCAAGGAAGACCATTCTTCCTTGCCTTGCTAAGGTAAGGGAAGCTTTTGTGGTGATGAGTGAGAGCTTTGAAGCTTTGGCCTCCAAGCCCAAGGAGGTTAAAGGTGGTCCAAGCCCCATCGCAGCCTAGGTGCTACGCTGATGTGCTGAAGACCAAGCGTGGGGCCAGCAAGGCGGCTAAGAAGCTGGAGGTCCTGTTCGTCAATCAGGCAGAGGGCTTGAAGACCACGAGCCAACACCTTAAGCATGATTTCCAGGCAGCCCTTGTGGTGACCAAAATCGCCTGAAGATTAGGGACATCAAGGAAACCAGCAAAGGGCTGGTTGTTGTGGCAGAAAAGAAGAAGACAGTCCAAATCATCAAGGACTCTCCAGCGGTCAAGAAGCTTGAGGTCGAGGTAGACCCCAAGCAGTTGAGAGGTCCCGTATCATAGTTTATGACATAGAGCGGAACCTCTCTGATGACGAGGTTCTGTCTCCCATTCGAGAGCAGAACACTGTTTGGATGAGGCCTTGTTCAACGAGAAGTGTAAACTCATCTTCAAGACTGGCAAGCGTGATGCCCCACGGTATCACAGCGTGTTCGAGTTAGGGGCTGGTCTCCATCAGAAGTTTGTGTCGGAGGGACGAATCTTCATGATTTTGTATCCTGTCACGTCAAGGATCTTGGTGCAGCGCTGCCTCAAATGTAGGTTTGGCCACAGGGCCAAGTTCTGTAAGTATGCATTGGTCTGCGCGCATCATGGAGGAGGAGGTTTTTCTGTGGACAGTCATCACACTTGTGATGACTGTCCACAGAAAAAAGAGGCTCCGTCTTGCGTGAACTGTAAAAGGTTGTGCAAAAGTCATAGGCACTCTGTCAATAGCAAGGAGTGTGGTTGTTACTTTGAGAGCAGTTGAGATGTACTTCAACTCTCTTGATGGTTAGTTTTGGTCAACTTAATGCCCAGGTAGCCTATGCGGTCCAAGTTGAGCTAAGGTGAGGTTGTTGAGAAACAGAGCCTCGACGTTCTCCTTCTACAGCACCCATATGTGGTTAAGGGTGATCCGCCAGGTGTTACAGGCTGGAATAAGTTTTTCATTGGTGATAGCAAATCCACCATATTGTGCAGGAAGTCGATAGATAGCGTCTTCATACGGCAGGCCTCTGACACGCATCACATCGTCGTTAAGCTTGCTGTGAATGGTTTGGACCTGGTTTAGTTAGTTCGGACTTTCAGTACAGAGATCCCACTGAACAGGATTTGGGAAGATGGGATAGAATTATTAGGCTGGTAGCAGGTTATCCTACTCTTATAGGAGTTGATACGAATGCCAGATCACTTCTTTGGCACAGTGGGATCATGGATGATGGTGGCGAGTTAATAGAGGGTTTCATCGCGCAGCATCAGTTTGATGTTTTTAATGTAGCCGGTTGGTTGACTACCTTTGCCAGTGCAGTAGGCTTGCGGAGGGCTTTCCATGGTACCAACAACTATGTTACCATTGGCAAGAATATTCCCGGTAGGATTCTAATTTGGTCGGTAGTCGATAATTGCGATAATGATTACTGGCTAATAGTTTTTGATTGGGTAGGTGGGCTGCGAGATGTCTTTAGGGCGGACGTTCCTGTTCAGTAGGGGTGCTTCCTGCACAGGCGGGTGGATTGGCCCAAGTTTTCTAACATTCTTGCAGCCAGGCTGCGAGTTTTTACTTGCAGCCTGGACGAGCGAGGTCCCATTAGATGATCTGGCAGAGAATTTCTCTTCGCGGTAGTTGAAGCCACTGAACACTCCCCCTCGGAGTACAGGGAATTGATTGCAATAAAGTGGACCGTGGGTCAGCTCAGGAGAGCGGCACAGCGTGTGGGTGATCCTGATCACCGTGTGATCTTGATTGCGGATTATCGTCAGAAGAGGACCGAGTATTTTCATAAGATTAAGTCTTCTAAACAAGATTCCTGGTGCTCTTTTGTTCAAGAGCAAGGGAATAAGGATCCATGGTGTGTCGTTTATTGAGTTCTTGGTCATAAGCGGAGAAAGGACATTTTTCTGTCGGCTCTCTCTACCCAAGAGAGATAAAGATTGTGTCCTCACTCATCTAATGGACGATCTACTTCCAGATGATACCAAGGTTGGTGAGACCTTGTATCATCGTCGTGTCCAAAGGGAAGTTGTAGTTTTCTGAGATTGTGTCTTCAGAAATTACTGAGGCGGAAGTCCTCCAAGTAATTTGTCGCCTAGCTAGGAATAAAGCCCCGGATATGATCTGGTGGCTCTCTGCCTTGTTTCAATTGCAGCAGCGTGATTGTACACTAAATGGGATTAGAACTCTCTCGAGTTATTTCAGCAACAGAACTGTTGTCCTTCATGATGGCAGTTCGGAGGTAAGAAAGACCCAGTCTAAAGGTTGTCCACGGGCAGTGTTCCAAGTCCACTTGTCTGGGTCGTTGAGTTCGATTCTCTCATGCGCTTGTGGATGCCCAGTGGCTGTTGCATCGTGAGTTATGCTAATAATGGGCTGCTGCTGGTCGAGAGAAATTCGCGTGCCGAGATCGAGCTCAGAGCGATGCAGGCATGTAAGGTGCTAAGGTTGTGGAGTCTTCAGCATAAGATGGTTTTCAGTGTGGAGAAAACCACTATGATGTTCTTGAAAGGTTGTCTGGCTGCAACCTGTCATCCACGGGTTGTGATGGACGGCCTTCCAATTAGGTATGTTACCGTTCAGAAATATCTGGGTGTTATCCTTGATAAGAGATTTCTTTTCAAGGAGCACTTCCTTGAAAAGTTTGTAGCGAAGAAGGCAATTGATACTTTCTTCAGTGTCTGTAGAGTCATTCATCCCGATTGGGATATTGTACCATGCGCATTCTTTACGAAGGTGTCTGTGAGGCCATAATGTTGTACACTGCGTCTGTCTGGACTCATTGTTTACAATTCCATTGTTATAGGGACATTCTTTTGCAAACCCAGCATCTTCTATTGTTAGCTGTTGTCGGCAGTTACAGGACTGTCTCACAAGAGGCAGCAACTGTGATACAGAACGTATACAGCAATTTCTGCTACAGAACGTAGCCAGCTGTATATTTCTAAGAAGGGAGGCCTTCTTACGTCACAGCATATGCGTGAAATTGAAGCCCAAGGTTTTGATTCTTGGCAAGCTAGGTGGAACGATTCTTCTACTGGTCGATATGTGCATGATATTTTTCCCAATCTTAGAGAGTTGCGTGCGATTAGCTGGGTTGCCCCCAATCGGCACATTACTCAATTTCTTGCTTTTAGGGATAGTTTGGCTAGCTTTAGGTTGGTTGACTCCGGCCTGTGTCCAGACTGTAGGGTCGATGACACTGTGGAACATGTCCTGTATGTCTGTCCCCGGTACAAAGTTGAGCGTACCAGAGTTGTAATGGAACGTGATTGAGTTAACTCCATCTTTGATCTGCGGGTCAACTGGAGGACTCGCAGAGACTGGGTAATCGTTGCTGGCTTCCTTCGCTTCCTCACCCTGCACCGACGAGTGCAGGGCCCGTCCCTTCGGATCTAATAGGAAGGGATCTAATAGGTAGTAGAGTAGGAACCTGGGTATCTGGGTGGCTAGGGTCCGCCTGGACAGTTGATTGGCTGAAGGCAGGCGCTTTGGCAGCAAGCCACGGTTAGTTAGATAAGAGGTGTCAATTGTTAAGCTGTCAACAGAACGGCAACTGCACTGCCAATAGGCATGTGACACTATGCAGCCATGAGGTGTAGTGGCATCTCGACAATGGTTTATTATGGTGAATGTCACACGGGACTCTGCGATGGAGCTGAGTGGGAGACGGTCATTCCGCCTCTCCCTGGTAGACCAGACCGGATTCCAAAATTAACCTAAATCATGGGTTTTTAAGCGAAGCTGAGTTTCACTAAGGGAACTAGGACTAAATTTTGTTGCGATCAACATGTTTGTGGTATGTTGTGTTTTATTTGCCTCAAATTATGAAACATTCACGAAATTGGCTCTTAACAAGTAGAACTAGGTGCAGGGTTCGTGCTCCTGCGAGCTCGGTTAGCTAGAGGGAGACGATGTAGGACAATCAAGATGTCCAGACGAGGCCTACAGTGAAGGCAGTAAGCTGAGTTATTAAATCACCAATGCAAATGTCTACTGAGGCATTTGAATCGATGGCATCCCAACGAGACCAGGCTTATTACTATGAGTTTTTAACAGACTGCAAAGTATGGTAGTTTGTTTAGCGAGTTGCTGCTTTGTTTCTTTTCTTCCTGTAATTTTAAACAGCACTGAATGCAGTGACCACCAGCTGTTAAATTATGTTTTAAAAGGTTAATTATTTATTTATTACTTTTAATGAAGCATTTTTAAATAACTGTATTTGCAATGAAACAAAGGTTTGAAATATTACAAAATCAGGTAATAATGAATAAAATTCTGAAGAATTGTTTATTTTTATCTTGTGTTTATCTTTGTATTTAAGATTTTAAGTATTGACTTATTTATTAATGATACATTTTTTTTATTGCAGCCGATCACCAATGCCGACTTTGTTGTGCCTGTGGAAATTGACGACGTTGTCCACCAAGTGTATGTGCTCAAAAGGCCCTACGTAGATGAGTTCTTGCAGAGGATGGGGGAACTCTATGAGTGCATTCTGTTTACTGCTAGCCTTGCGAAGGTAAATTATTGTCATTAATATTAACATATTTTTATTATACAATATTGTAGCTAATTTGGACCGAAAGTATGAAAGATGCTGATACCTTTTAAAAATTGATAAACAGAGATTTAGAAGAAAAAAATGTTTGCTACTAGTAGGAAGACTAAATTTATCCCATTGTGCTCAGATAGTTTCATTATGGATTGATCTCCAATCTTGCATGCTTATATTTGACCCATTCTTCATTAGGGTACATACCCCATGGGAATTTGGTCAACTACTGCACTGGCTCATCAGCTTCAATAAAAAAAAAAAAATATATATATATATAAATATATAGTTATATAATCTACAACTGCTTTTGGCTTTTATTTAGAAATTTTCATTTTTTTTAGTATTTTTAATAAACATTTTACAGGATTTCCTACTTGAAATAATTAGGTATGTTAGAATTTGTAAAAAACCTATACGGGTAAGGAAATATAGGTAAGCCATCTTTGACAATCACATGCACAATATTAATTGTATTACTTCTGTACTTAATTACTCCATAATGTCCTGAGTTATTAATTAATTATTTGCATTAAACTTGTACTGTGAAATTTTGTTTGATTAGATTCAATAGATTGGTTTAATATTGTTTCATGGTTAGGGAGTGCTTGACCCATCGGGTTGGTCTAGTGGTTAACACGTCTTCCCAAATCAGCTGATTTGGAAAGTCGAGAGTTACAGCATTCAAGTCCTAGTAAAGCCAGTTATTTTTACACGGATTTGAATACTAGATCGTGGATACCGGTGTTCTTTGGTGGTTGGGTTTCAATTAACCACACATCTCAGGAATGGTCGAACTGAGAATGTACAAGACTACACTTCATTTACACTCATACATATCATCCTCATTCATCCTCTGAAGAATTATCTAAACGGTAGTTACCAGAGGCTAAACAGGAAAAAAGAAGAAGGTTAGGGAGTGCTTGTTTATTCTCTACATAACACGTAATTATTTTTTTTGTTTACTTTATGTAAAGTTTATATATGTTTAAGAGAAAACTAATAATTGCATTTTTTAACCAAACTATATTTCCATTCTCCTTCTTTATATAATTACTAATCAAATTGATCATTTGCTATTTTAATCATCATTATTCTAAAAATATTTTAGGATATCTAATTGCAGGCAATTTATGACACTGGTTAACATGTTTTAATTGCAGTCTGAGTATGAAAAAATAGAGCACACTTTCTTCTAAATATACAATGTGTAATGTGACAGTAAAATTTGTTATTCTTATGTTAAATTGTGGAATTATTTCTATACTGTATCATTCTTATAACCTGTAACCCCTTATTTGTGTATTGAACAGAACATTAGCATTGCAATGAATCTGCATTTTTTTGTCAAATCTAATGTATTTACGTGAAATTATATTAACAACTAATATTTTTTTAAATTCACATTTCATTTTCTGCATTTAATGTAAGAAATATGATATAGAGACCAGCAAAACCCTTTTTATGAAGACAGCAGTAAATGATCTCAGTGAAGCTTTCATGAACCTCACCTGCCAAAAATACTTTACTGTGCATTTTTAGCAACTTTTCAAGAAATATTTATGTAAAACTTATTCACAGGTTTCTTACTGTTACATTTCTTTAGTAAGTTCCTTAACTAAATTCAACAAAAAATTCACAAATTGCTTAATTCATTACATAGGGTCAGCATAACTGACTAGTAAAAATGTATTGAATTTACCTTTTTATATGTTTCAATCCAGATTCAAATTGAGCTCATTAATATCTAATGAAACTTATGTTGTATACATCATTGTAAAACTTCCCAAAAAGTCTCTGAACATCTTTAAAATTTTAATACAGCACTGATATCAATTTTTCTTTCTCATTGATAATTTGTGTTGGTACTTAAAATCATTGTAACAAAATTTTTGGTAACAAAAATCAATGAATTTGTTCAGCGATTATGAATCACTGACAGTCAAGTTGTAAATGAACTTTAACGTAATCTGAGTTAAACCAGCTGTGTGTTAAATTTATAATTTTTTTATTGTCTCATTCTCTGTATTGTACTGCTATTTTTATTAACCATATAAATTCATCTATACTTTAAAAATCATAATCACCTTATAATAATTCACAAATACTTTCTTGATATAAAAAATAAAATACTTTCGTTTGGTTTTTCACCATGAATCTCTTTAATTTCAGAGCTATGGCATTCATTTTCTCTCTCTGAAGTCTTAATTTTATATTCATTTACAACAGAAAAATGATCAGAAAGTGAAATATTACTCTTTCAAATGATGCAGCTTAGTCCAACATCTGACCTAAAAGTGCACATAATTTTTCCTTTTGACCAGGCAAATGTGTAAATTCATCAGGATTATCCTTATCAAGATGGCCATTCAATATAAGAAAATTTAATCATTGAAAAACGTTATTGAAATTTTGCCCACAATATTATTTCATCTTGTGATTGTCTGTCCCGCAATATAAAACCATTTGCATAAGACATTGCATCTTAGAAAAAATGTACATAAGTTTTTTGGTCTGGATTAATAAGTTGGACCCTAAAAAGTAAAGATTTACAAAAACCTGATATCTCATTTTTGACAATCACTATTTTCCATGTATTTCCATGTTTTTTAACGTAATTGATTTCACATTCCTACACTAACAGGCAATGGAGTTTTTTATGTAATTTAATTATTTTATTTATCAAACACCTCATTTTTGTTTTTATTTGAGTTTCCTTTTTTATAGTCGCCCAGTAAGCTTATCAATTTTAATTTGGGATTTTCTCCCGCACAAATTTTCAACCAGTTTAATTTTTAAAGAGATTATATCAGTTTTTATCTACTAGTCATTAATTTTGTGAAATTGAATTTTACTTTGAAAATAATAGAATAAAAAGGTTTTTTTAAAAAAATAACAAATAGAAACATTTTAACTGGTAAATTATGGCTTTGCATACTGACCTACATTAATAAAAAATAATTTATTGGTTTTAATATTGTTGTTCATTTTTTTATTAGATTGTTAAGTAGTATGAGTCAGCTGTAATTTGAAAAGATGCTTATCAGTGTTAATAATAAATATAATGGTATAGTAAATGTAATTAATGTATGATTAATTAATTAATTTAGTGTAATAATAAAAACAACCTAAACAAATAAGTTTGAAGTTAATAAGTAAAAAGAAGCATAACAATAAGTAAATTCGTAGATTGATTAATAACCCTTAAGAAAATTTTTATTCTATTTTTTTTAATGAATGCTTTTTTAATTTATTTTTTAAAATTGACAAATTTTCTCATTTTTGCAATTTTCTAACCATGCTGCTATAAATAATTAAATCTTTATAAAAACCTGATTTTGAATTATTCTTTTTATCCAGATAGGAAAACAGTGATGTTGAAGTTTATCAATATAAATATTATTTTTATAACATTAATATAATGGCTAATACTAAACGAGTTATCACAGGTGCTATCAACAAATAAGCTCTGCATTGCAGTAATGAAGAAGAACATTTTGTATAATTTTAAAACAATTTTAACAAATAAATCACAATGCATTATTATTCGATTAAGCAATCCAGATTGTTGATTACTTCTTTATTAAAACCTGGACAATTTAATACAATTGACTTTAAAAAATTTGCAATTTTTATTTCTTAAAACACTAATTACTGTAAATTAGAACCTCAAACAATAATACATTATCCAATATCACCCTTCCCCCATCGACCATCAATGATCTTCAGATTTTTAATGTTAAAATTGTTTTCTAATATGCCTTATTATTTCATTAACCTTTTACTTTGAAAAATATTGCGTTTGATGTCAAAACCACATTTTTGTTTTTTTTACTTGATGTTATGTATGAAATTATGCGTTAAGTAAATGTATATAAGTGGAATTATTCAGTAATTATAATATTTTTATAAATTTCAGTATGCAGACCCAGTAGCGGACCTCTTAGATAGGTGGGGAGTGTTCAGGGCGAGACTGTTCAGAGAGTCTTGTGTTTTCCATAGAGGAAATTATGTTAAAGACCTGAACAAATTGGGGAGAGATCTCCAAAAGGTGATTATAGTCGATAACTCACCGGCATCCTACATCTTCCATCCAGACAATGCAGTAAGTTTTATTCTCTTTCACTTGTTATTAAAATGAGTTTTTACAATATTATATGCTTTTTGCATATACTGTTGACAAAAATGTATTTTTTTGGCACAAAATCATTTAATTTGTGACTAGTACAAAGTAGTAATACCATCATTACGACTTAGAAACTTGTTAGCTCTATTTGAATGGCATTCATTATTTATTATTATATCTTTATTTAGATCACCATAAATATTTTCAAGATTTTTGCCTCTATTTAAGTAGCTTGCATTATTTAGCTAATATAGTAGTGATTCTAATTTCAGTTGTAAAATCGATACAGGAACAATTGTTAAAAGAAAAAAAATTATGTCATACTACTTCGAATTTAAGTTTATATGAATCTTAAACTAAACTTTTCAGGAAGCAATATTTTAGGGGCTGACAGAAGTAACAAGTTTATCTAAAAGCTTAAGAACATGAAAAATATGTTATGCAAATATTTTCTATTAACTATGTGAGAAAAATATTTTTCTTAAGATTAAAACAGAGATTTAGTTAAACAGTGTGACGGCCTCAAGGCTGAGTTCATACCTGATCAACTAGAAAAATGTTGCTGAGACCTGTCAAGCAAGTAATTACTAATCATTATAAGAAAATAAATTGTTTAATTTGATGGTATTAATATGTTTATGTTTAGTACAACTTTTTAATGCGATTAAAAATAAAATTGTTTAAAAATCTATTTGTGACATTTTGTTTATTTGTCATCACAATTATTTTATTTACATTTTTTTTACCACACATTGTGTTATATTCTAATCTATGGTTAGTTAAAGTCAGTTTTTAGAATCAGAAAAGTTACTATAGTAGATGTTTTCATGCAAAATCTGTGAACACATTCTGCAACTCATTTTTTGCCATATTAAATAAAAGATTATTTTATTCGAGTATATTTAATTATTTATAATTCATCTATGAAAAGTTATAAAAATTAATACATTTTCTATCTGGTAAATATTGCAATGTTCATTGAAATTTTTCATTTTCTCATTGGTCATAAAAAAAAAAAAGAATAAGAAAAAATCCTTTTAATTGTCACCTATTAATACTTAACATGTGAATGTAAGTAAAATATTTCAGTCTGATAACTATGTATATCAAGTTCTGTTTAAGATTAAAGTTCTTTTTTGTTAGAGATTTGATTTATAATAGAGATTTATAAGATTTATAATATTAATAGGATTAATTGATGTTTGGTCTTTGAATAATTTTTAGGTACTTTTCAAGATGTGTTGTTAGTCAGTTAGTTGTTAGACTAAAAGAGAAAATAAATAAATTAAAATTATAATTTATATATAATAAATAAATATAATCTAACCAAACTTAACCTGCGCTCACTTCTCTCACTAATCTTGACTAGCAAGCAAAGATTAGCGAGCATAAGTTAAGTTTGGTTAGATTGTATTTATACTTTTAGATTTATCTTTTATATATATTTATTTTTTTTATATAAATTTTTTATACAGTGCACCTTCAATTTACACGAGTTACATTCTGGAAAATTTCTGCATATAATGAATTGATATAAATTACTTGTAAATATTGCTGTACTCAAATAATACTGTACTATATTTTACTATTTTATTATTACAGTATCATTGCATTATTTTCATGATATTACAGTACAATGTTTGTATTTTAAAAATAAAATGTACTATTTATTTATTTTCTTCTTTCAGTGTTGCCGCCTAACAACTAACTAATTACAATGACTAACTAACTACAGATCAGCTGCGGGCATCTTCTTGAAAAGTACCAATTTTTATTTCTAGGTTATTTAATTATCATATTAATTGTAATGAAAAAGCACAGTTGCCAAAGTGAAATTAACATTAGAAAGTCATATTTTATTTTTTCCGGCTGAAAATCTACAAATAAAGGATTGTGTGTCAAATAAAATAAAGTTTTTTAAACGGGTAGGGTGATTGCTTCATGGAGAAAAATAAGGATTATGTTAAGTAATAACATTTTTTTAGGCTATGTATAGCTTCACTTGTTCCTGTGTCATGCCTTGTTCCTGGAAGAAACTCAGTCAAAGTTTGAACAGATTTAACATTATTTAACAATTTTTGTAAAAGTGTCAGACATGCTATTCATATGTGAAGCGCACTTGTTGAAAGGCAGAGAAATAGCATTTAATTTGGCAGACTATTAAACCAAACTGTGTTTGTGTTTGATTTGGACATCGCCTGTGTCCCTCAGAGATACATCTTTAATGGCTAGTAAGGATCTATTTATTTGTTTTTAGATTTCTTTTTCTGTCTTTTCATTTGATATTCCTACTCCTATAAAGTAGTCAGTATTTTTTCTTAATTATCTTATGAAGAGTTAAGTAAATATAATAATTTGAACTGCTTTTTTTTATAATTATAGAATAAGATCTTGGAAGAAAAAATTTTTAAACAGTGAAATTATTATCAACTGTACAAGTAAAGTAAATATTAATAATAATTGTCTAATAAAGATAAGAAATAAGCGTGAAGGGATTTTTTAGATATATATATATATATAAACATTATTCAGTATTAACTATTTATTTAAAATAATAATTACTAAATTTAAAAAACAAACAAAAAACTAGTTGAAATGATAAAGACAAGATAAATCATAACTTATGCAGCTGCATAAACTTAACACTTTCATTCCAAATACAGAAATTTGAGTATTTTTCCAAAAATATTTTTAGTTACTGCTGATAAATTCATTTTCAAGTTTATTACTTAAATTGTAATCCTTTCTAGGAAAGATAGAAGGTTTGTTTGATAGTAATCTTATAGATATGGATGGAAAGTATTCAAATTGCATAAATTTTACTAACATATGTGAGGGTAGGGTGAAAAGTTTCAAGGTCTGGATAAGAAAACATTTTTCTGGGTATATTTTGATTTATTTTTCAACATAATCACCACTAAGGTGTATACACTTAGCCCACCATTCCACAAGAGCGCTTATGCCAGTTCAGTATGTTTATTTAAACAACTCCTTACATTAACCATCTGTGGTGGCAATAACTTCATTATAGGTTGAAAATTTCTTCCCTCCAAGCCATTTTTTAGGTTAGGAAACAAGTGATAGTCACTGGGAGCCAAATTAGGTGAATGTGGAGGGAGTTGGAGCAATTCGAACTGTAATTCTTGGATTTTTCCATGGCAATAATTGGTGTAAGCTGATGTAGTATTGTCTTGATGGGAAAGCACTTTTTTTTCCAAATGCAGTTGTTTTTTCTTAATTTCATCGCTGAGGTGCTGCATTAGGGTTACATAATATTTGATATTTATTGTTTCATCTTGTTTAAGATAATCGATGAATATTATTCTAGTGCATCCCAAAATGTAGTTGTCATAACTTTGCTAAAGGATAAAGATGTTTTTGCTTTTTTTGAAGCAGGTTGACCTTTTTCAACATTGTTTTGACTGTATCTTGTTTCAAGAGTGTAGTGATGAACCCAAGTCTCATCAATCATCACAAATTGACGTAAATATTCCTTTGGATTGTGCCAAAAGCGTTAAAGACAATCACTTGAAATATTTTTTCAGGACTGTTTTTGGTCAAGCATGAGCAAACGCAGTACCATCTAGCGCATGGCTTATTCACATTCAAATGTTCTTGCAAAATATTGTTCACACATTCTGTTGACATGCGTACAGACTCTGCTAATTTGTTCACTGTCACTTGTTGATCTGCCAAAACCATGCACTTTTACTATCATTTCTGGCTTAGTCACTTCAGAAGGACATCCACTGCGTGGTTCATTGCTAGTGCGTGTTTGACCCATTTTAAACTCTGCGACCCAGTGTTTAACTGTTGTATTTGATGGAGAAGATTCTCCCAATGTTGTATAAGCTCTTCTTTATTTTCTTTGCATTTAAGCTTTCAGAGAACATTATTTAATCACTGCATGAGTGTACAGTTTTTTCTATTTTCCCAAAAAAATGAACTAATTCTCCACTTTGACAGACTGTAAATACTATACTTAATGATTCAGTGACCTGAAACAAATATACTAAACTAATGAAGAATGGAATCATGCGATGCCATCAAGAAGTTAAGCGTATTAATTCCATCTCTGAATGAGGCCCGTAATTTTTTCACCCCATCCTTTTATATACATTGATGTAATGACAGTGTTAGATATGTGAATGTACATTAATATATCAGAATGGAAAATTATTATATAAGTAGTTAAATAAAGCAAATTTAAAAAAAAAATTGAATAAACAGTGGATTAGTACAGGGTTATTTCAAAAAATCATGTTTAATAACACTCAGATATATGAAAGTAGGATCAACAGAAAGGAAACTAAAAATATTTTCAGTGAGTGGTACAGCTGTCTTGTAGTTATTGATTTCATTGCTAGTGTTATAGTAAAGAAAATGGTTGTCAATAAAGACAGTAAGGCTTTTTTGTGCCAATTTTCACATTTGCCAGTGATAGACTGGCAAATGATAGACTGGGAGTGATAACAATGTCCAATGTAATTTTAGAAGGAAGTTTAGTGAAGATGCATCCTGTTTGCCCAGTATCTGTAAGTGATATTCCGATTTTAAAGCAAGAGGTGAATCCTAATTGAAAGTCAGCTGGCCATCCACCAGCAAGCGAGGCAAATATGGAACATGAGAGAGAGTTTTGTATGAAGTCCACAGAAATTCACAACTGGATGTTAAGGTTTAATTTTCAACAGGATGGGGCACCACCACATTTTCACTTAGATGTCAGATGTGAACCAAATAAGCAACTACCAAAGAGATTGTTTGAGTTTGCTGGTGATGATGATAGTCAATGTTTGCGTTGGTCTCCACATTCCTCCAACCATACGCTGACATTTTATTTTGGGGGTTTTGTCAGAGACTTGTATCGGGTGCCATTACCACCTACCATCCAGGAATTTTGTGTTTGCATTACAGGGGCCATTGCCTCAGTGGATCATTCAATGTTACATTTGTGGTAGGAATTAGACTATAGGCTTGTGTCGTATGGTAAAGGGAGCTTACATTGAGCACATGCGATGTAATTTGAACCAAGTGTAATACAAAACGTTTTGAGATTTCTTTTCCATTGATTCTACTTTTATTAATCTGAGTATGAATAACTCAGTTTAATAAAAATTAAAGTTTAATAAAAAATTAAAATATTCAAGTTTATAATCGGAAAGGTCATTCGTAATAATTCTGTGTTTATTTATATATATATTTACTGTGCAATATACATTAATAGAAAGGGACAAGGGAGAACCATTATGGTAGAGATTGCAAGAGGTATACACTACTGCAGTAAGCAGGGGATAGTAACTGGAAAAAAGTTTTTTTCTTAGACGTAGATATTTCATAATTTTAGGTAATAAATTTTGATGTTAATAATTTTTTATTTTGTATTGTTCATAATCAGTCAAAACTAAGTTATTCAAAAACTTTTTATCAATTTTTGAATCGTTTTATATTCAGCAAAACCTTTTGATAAAAATACAAATAAACCTGTTGCGTAACTTTCATCTTAAAAATCTTTTGAAATGTCAGTTAAGGAATATGACTTCTCATGTTAAAAAAACAACTTTTTTATCTTTATATTACTTAATTTACATTCTTTCAAAAATGTTAGATCATACAAATACCCTTTTGTGAATACAACAAATAGATACTGAAATGACACTAATGCATGATTATTTAAGTGTCCCAAATCATTGTGCTGAAATGTGCATTGACACATACCAACACTACATGTTGGTATTCTAAGCAGCTAATATAATATTATTACTCCAAGTTAATTGTATATTAAATAATTTAAACATTTGTAATGATACATCTTTTGTTGTCGGGTTTTCAGTAAAAATCTATTTTTAAAAGTTCAGTAACGTTCTGTAGATTCTTTAATTACATTACTTTTCTCAGAATTAAATTCTGAACTAATTTTTTCATTAATTTTATTTGGTTATTTACACAACAGTAAACAACCAGATAAACTAAATATAATTCACATAACAAAATAAGTTTACACCAAATCTAAAGAGTGTGGTTTTTGACTCCAATTTTTTTGTTTTGCAAGTTTCTTAAAAACTACTTGAGATACAGTTCAGGGATCCATATTTTTTGTCAATCTTTTGTATAAGATTGCACATTAAACCCTAATGTTGCTTCTATTTTATATATCTACAGTTTTAGTATAACATTATTCGACCTCAAAGCAGAAATCTGGGGAATTCTTTGCTAGTAGTAACTTGAAAACAAAATATTTCCAGACCTGTGCGGATGGATGTTTTCATGAGAGGAATATGCCTATAAAACATAAAAGAAGTTTTGGATAACTTAAAAATGTGTTCTACTTGAGACTGAATTACAGAAAAAAAATGTCAGAACATTTTTTCTTTTATTTACTGCTTAAGATAGATTCACTGATTTAATCAAATATATAAATGCCTGTATTCATCACAATAAATGAATTTAAAATTTACTTTGTCTTACATGTCTTTCCATGTATATCATGCTTGCTGCTACTTCATCAGTGACTAATATCAAAACATCAGTTTTTATTTTTTTAAATTAGAATAATTAAAAAGTACAAAAACTTGTGGTGATTTTTCAACTAAAATCTTAAAATATTGTTTTTTGTTTTTTTTCTGTGTAATATTAGGTATAATTCTTGCATTTAACATTTAGATTTTGATGTACCTATTTTCCACTCACTGTACAGTACTGTACTGAAGAGTATATCTTTTTTATTTAATTTTACATAACCTCTACACTTTTAGACATACTGCTTAATTTTTTTTTTCAAAGATATTAATGAAAGAAATCTTGTTTCTTTTGACATTACACTTTTCTCTACTAATGTATGAAGTTTCACTCTGCATATGCAAAATTTTATTTTATTTTGTTTTATACATAATCCTGAAGTAATATATAAATAATTACTGAAGATACTTTTAATGCAAGATAGAATTCCTTTGGCATCTGTACTATATTAAAAATCTTAATTATATTTTTTAATTAATTTTTTGTTTTTTTCCTAAGGTGCCTGTATCATCATGGTTTGACGATATGACAGATACAGAAATGCTCGATCTAATTCCATTCTTTGAGAGGTTGAACAAAGTAGAAAACGTATACGCAGTCCTCTGCAATTCGAACCACCCTTATAACCAACAACCCTCACAGATGCAGCATACGAGCAACAATAGTGCTACGAATCACATAGGTTCATAGCCCCGTCCTAATCCTTATAAAGTGCCAATATTGCCTTCTCCACTGTTATATCAAAATATATTTCCCCTGTACGAATGTAATGGCTTTAGCCTGCGAGCGGATGTTATTTGTGTGCAAGAGTAATTTTTATTCCCTTGTTCTGAATGTGATGACCAAAATCGATTCTTATTGTTTTGATACGTCAAGCGTTAAGATATTATTATTAAGTGATATTCGACCAAATTTGACGTAATGGTTTTTTTTCCGTCATAAATGGTTGTTCACTTATATTTGTCAATTTTTTTTAACGTTGCCTGATCGGTTGAATATTGTTTTAATAGTATGTTTTTCTATTGTTACTTTAATGTATCTTTTCTGTATTATGTATACATATTCATTATTATCGTGTAATGTGAAGCGTCATATCGTACATTTATATTAATAAATACCTAATTTTTGTATATTGTTGAATGTAATTGTAATGTAAAGTGAACATATTTTGTGCTGATTTAGTCTTTATGTAAGTGGGTATTATTAATTTTAGATAAACAGTTAAAATATAAAACAAAAATAATTTACAAGTCTAATATGGCTGTTTCATTTCAGTTAATATTTTGGTATTATTAATTTTTTTATTTTTTTTACCAACAGATTTCCTTTGTTGAGTGCCATATTCAAGACCTTGTAATTTGGGGCCTTATAACTTATCTTGGTCTTTTTTAATGTAGTTTAAAATATAGAATTTCTACATTAATGATTACATAATTTGTGTATTTATTTCCAAGAATTTGAGTAATAGTCATTATTGACTTCTATGTAGTACAAATTTCTTACATCACCGCATTATTTCATATCATATCATTCTGAGCATTTTTAATGAATTCAAAAAAAAGAAAAACAAAAAATTTCTGTTAAACTTTTTCATTTCCATTTCTTTGTTGAATGTGTGTATGTATATTTTAATATAGTCTTTATTATTTTATTATTATAAAATTATTATTAAATAAATAATATTATAATTATTTTATATTGTTTCTCAAATGATCAATAGTATTTTAAAATGATATATTTTTATGATAATTGTACTAACTGATAATATTATTATTTTTAATACGAGCTGTACTATAAATAAATATTTATTTATATATATATAATATATACATATAAATAATTTATATATTGTGATTTTTATTAATTTAGTTTTATTTTACATGAAAGCTTTATAGTGAGTAATTCATGTTAATTTTTATTTTGAAATTAAATATATTTTATTTATGCTTTTAATTTTTTTTTCTTTTTTGGTCCATAATTTCTTTATATTACTCTTCTCTTTAAAATTTTTTTATGAACTACACTTATGTAAAATGAATATGGAAAATTTAGTTTCATTTGATGAAAGTGGCTGATGTCTGTTAGTTATATGCATTTGTCTTTTATATGATAAATGCTGATACAGTAACCAATCAGCAGTTCCAATCAGTGCAGGAGTGAATGTTTTTTGATCCAGTGCATTTTCCAGTGAACTATTTTTTTAATTTCTTATCTATCGAATAATGTGTGTCAGATTCAATCACGTCTATTATTTTCAATATTCTGTATTTCAGTTTATCGGTGCTTTGCTCCCATATATCTCCCTTGCATATTAGAGATTCTATTTTTCTTGTAATAGTGTAAATATCATTTCATCATTCTGATATAAAAATATTTTTTATCATATTGTTTATATGGTGATATTATTATTTATTGCATATTAATAAAATAAAAAATTTTTTTTTATAGTGTAAGTCGTAACTTGTTTTGAATTAAGGATTTTTTCAGTGTATATTGACATATAACAAAACAATTGAAACCTTTATTTGCAATATGTCTATTAGATAAAACCAGTAATAATAAATTAACAATCAAATACAGTATTGTGTAAACATTGCTTGTCAATTCAGAAGAACCTTTCAGTCCTTAGTTCATTTAAAGTTTTAGTGGTGTTTATTTTTCAATTTATCATAATTGATCGATTCTTATATGATGAGATAATGATTAATCAAATCAAATACACAGAGGTTTTATTATTTTTTCTACATTAATCATAATCATCAGATTTCTGCCTCGTGGTACGAACCTTATGCCACTGCTGCCTCCATACATTTCTGTTCCAAGCCTTCTCCTTCTTCCCTTTGTAATTCACAATCTACACTCGTCTATTAACTTCATCTTGTTCTTTACTTCCTTTCATCTTCTACTGACCTTTCTGATATGGTTGTCAAGATCCCTTCCTCTTACTACTTGTCCTAAACGGTTTCCTTTTCATCTGTGTATTTCCCACTTAAGTGCTCTTTCTGCTTTAATCCTGTTCATTACTTTCTTTTCCTCACTTTATCTATTCATCTTATTTTCTCTATCCTTCTCTTAATCCACATCTCAAAAGCCTCAATCCAATCACTTTCCCTCTTCCTCATTGTCCATGCTTTACTTCCACCACATAAAGTGTTTGGCTAATTTTTTCCTTAATTTAAATCCAGACTTAAGCATATTAGTCATATGAATAAATTATAATAGAAATATCTGGACTGAAGATGATGATGGTTCAAAGATCGTAAGGTGTTTCAACGTTTATGAGCTATGTTTAACTAATACTATGTTTGGTGGCTTAATTATTAATATTTGTACCCACAAGATACAGTAAATACTTGTTCAATTATTTTTTTTTTACAACTGTATATAAACTTTATTGCATTAAATTTAAGACACGTGTATTTTTAAAAGATTTTGAGAAAAAAATTAGTTTGCACATTAAATGAAAGATTAAAAATATATAATATTTATGAAAATTCTTTTATTTAACTGAGAAAAGGAAACGTGGAGAAAACATTAACTTAACTTCAACAACAACAAACTGTTTGTTTATTTATGTAAATTTATCAGTTAAAAAAGAAATCTATGCAGTTAATGATTGATTTTTTATTAATAACTTTAATGAAAAAAATCACTTAAATTTTTTTGTCAGGTGGTAAGTTACAGTCCTAATTCACTAATGAAGTCATATAAATCAGCTTTATTTCATTGTAAAAAACCAACTGTCATATTACAGTAGAATGGTGCATATCACAAAACAACATTCTTTGTTTTATAATCAACATTTTAAAAGTAAATTTTTTAATGATTTCTAGTGGCAAATTCTCCATGCTCTAAAATTCATTCTATGATTATTGCTCGATGCTCATTTTATATTGTTGGTTGATCATTATTACACAATCACTGATGTTACTATATTGAAGTTAGCTGGTCATGCCTTCAGGATCTATGATTAGGTACAATTTCCATGATGTGTTCATAACACTCATTTATTGCTTCTTCCGTGCCTTTAAAATAAGTCCTCTCATCATTAACAGTTTTTTAAAGCAGCCTTAAATGTCAGTATCAACTTCTGAATTTTTCGCTTTCCTTTGGTACAGTAAATTATTATTTGTTTCTTGCAGGTTTGTTATTGCTTGATGCTTGTTTTATATTGGTGATTGATATTGAATGAAAGATTTAAAATTTACAACACTTATTAAGTGTACTCATTCCAGTCATAACTGCACGTAAAATAACTTGACATATAAGTTTGGTGTCATACGTAATGTTTTTCTATTGTAAAATGATTATATAATAATTGTGCATGAACAGTTTAAAAAGATGGACTCCAGTTAAAAATGAATACAGAATAGTCGCTCCCAAATTTTCAGAAATATAGAACATTCTAATGTTCTCTCTAAGATGCACATATTGAACTGAACAACCTGCTGAAATTTAAATGTAATTGATAACTTTTAAACACAATAAAAGTAAATAAAATAATTCTATTCGAGTAGCTGATCAGCATTAGGTGATAGAAAATATTGCAGTTGGTACAGTATTGGACAAGTAAACTATCAATTCTGTTGCGGTTCAGTTCACATGTGGAAGTACAACCATTCATCATTGTCTATCTGCAAGTTTCAGAGGAAACTAAGAACTTTTGAAGGCTGTTTAAAAATTATTAAATTTAAGATGTGTCCATCTTTTTTTGACTAAAAAATTGTTAACAGAATTGTGTCTTAAATTCTATGTAGTATAGTATAACATACTATAACACTGGTTGTATAATTATATTATGGTTACTTTAAGAAATCATTTTGTAGGTTTACTATTCAGTGTGTTTAGGTTTATTATTCATTGTGTTTCAAAACTGTGTTCTTTCTCATTTTCATTCTGTTTTTCCTATTGAAATTCAGTAGTACAGTAGTACCAGCCTTAAAGGAATCGTGGAAAAAATATTATGAAAAAAATATATTCACGAGAGATTATACCTTCATTTTAATTTGATTGCATAAATTTTTAATTTACCAATTTTTTACCATTTGTTTTTGTTTTAATCTGATAAATATTTTCCCTCAAAAGTTAATGTTAAATAAAAAATATAAAATCAGCATTATTTTTAAATCGCCTGAAGAAATATTTCTCATTGTGTGATAAACTGAAAAGAATCTTATTCACGAAGGGTTTAAAGTATCCTTCAAGTTGTGTGATTTGTAGTAGATGAGTAGAATAGTTATATAATTGTATCTTTCAAGTTGTGTGATTTGTAGTAGATGAGTAGAATAGTTACATAATTACAATTAATATTTTTTTATAAATAGTGTATACCAATATTATTTGTTTTTCAAAATGTCACTGGTTTTTTTGAAAAAAAAAGTATCTTGCTTTATGTTTGTCCGTAATTGACGTTAGAGTGGTTTAATCTTTTCTTTCATATTTTTAATACAGAAAATTGGTAGAAGTTTTGAATTATCCTAGTGATGTATATATTTTATAACAGGCTTTTTATGTTAATTTTTTGCACAGATTTCTTAAAAAAGTCTTGATTTCAACTTTTAAGAAATTTTTTTTTGTGAATATATATATTTTTTATTTTTTTAAATCAGTTCTTGTAAAAATCATACTCCTCTGTACTATATACAAATATATTTATTTTATTAGATCAACCATAGAGAGTATAGTAAATTAAGTTCAGTTAAATGGACATGGACAAAAAAATTCTTACAATTTAAGTTTAATTAATTTTTCATATTTTTAAATTTTGTTTTAATGTTAATTTAACTGAATAAAGGTTTTAAAAAAATGATAAAAGATTAAAGATTTTAAATTATTTAATTTAAAATAATATCGTGCATTTATTTAATAAATGCACGATATGTTATTATATTTTACAAAGTTTGTAATGTAATTTGAGATCAATGTATGAATAATATAATGCAGCTGATGATGCGAGTAAATCACAAAAGCACTTCTGCATAAATAGTGGAATAAGGTAAGTCATCCTATTTTATTTATTCTGTACTTTTGTTGATCTAATAAAATAAATACATATACTTAAGTTTAATTATTTAAATCATAATGTTTTGATATTACTTTTGGATATATCGTAAGAAATGAATTTACCACAAGCAAGTGTTATTTGATGATTGGTTCCTGTTAGTTTATTCAATTGAAATTATATGTTTTTTTTTAATGATTATTAGATATCAGGAAAATATTTCACCAAAGAACTAAGATGCTCTTCATACAGGCTTTTCTTTACCTGAGCATTTTCAGTTTGGAAAATATCTTTCATTTATTAAATTTTGTTGGTTTTGTTAAACTATTATACTACTGATTTAGTTTTACTTTTTTTTATTTTTAAGTAAGGAATGAAGCATACAGATTTTAGATAAGTACTGTAAAACATAATTATTATGTCACTTTAGATTATCAAAGATAATTTCTAAAAATCTTCATTTCTTGCCTACAGCACCTTATAGATTTTAGATAAGTACTATACAACAATTATGTTATTTTAGATTATCAAGGATAATTTCTAAAAATCTTCATTTCTTACCTACAACCATTTGAAATCATTTTTACCCATATTCTACGTTAGACTTTTAATTAATATTTTGATTACAAGAATTTGTTTTAATATTATATTACTGAGGTTTTCAAAGCTATGTGGAAATCAGGATTATTACTGTTATTTTAGTCGCATTATATAATTGTTGGATTATTTCTTTTAATATTTTTTGCATATTTATAATTTAGTTACTTTTAGTTTTATTTTGAGGTTCTTTCCATTCTTCAAAAGTGTTAAATACCTTCTGATATATGTTCTCCTTATAAATGTATATTTGTCATATATGTGTGACCTTCATGAATACCTTTGTATATTCTTGAAGATATGTATACAACAATGCTGAATCACTGTTGAATGAAAAAGAATCATTGTGTGAATATATTTTACGGTATAACTTCTTTTTAATTATAGAATATACTAAGATTAATTTTTGCACAAGATCTTTTGTGATCCCAGGGAAACTACTCATTGGAAGATTGTGTATTTTTTCTAGTTGTCATAATGAAAAACAGACAGTATTAAAAATTAACTTTGTGTCAGTAAATATTTTATATGCCTCAAGTAATGCTATATATTTTTTAGAAATATTATTTCATTTGGTCCTGATTGCATTAACCATCTCACAGGTGATTTATTCTACTGTAGTGTCTACACACACAAACATTTCATGGCTTTCTAATATGAATGTACATATTTGTTACCTAGTATATTTCAAACGGCAATTTTAAATTGTAGTTAAATTTTCATATCCCTATTTGTTAAATTTTTCTTTTAGAGAATAGTGTAAGTAATGAAAACATATAACTCATATTTAATAAAAATCCTGTGTCTAATACTAAATATGAACTATTCTTATGCCTTGTCATAAACCTGTATAGATCATTAATATAATTTGAGCCTTACAACTTGAAATATTATTAAGTAATCTGCTACGCATTGGGATTGGATGTTAATATCTACATCTACAAGCAGAGTTTGTAATCGTCTTGATTATTCTTCTTCTTTAGTGGAACTGTCTACTGACAGCTATCTAGAAACAGCATTTTCCATGGTGGTTTATCCTGAGATAAACCACCTGGTTTTTAAATTATAGTATCCTTGTCTCCCTTTTAAATCATTCAACATTGCTATCCTTTTTTTCTCTTACCCACATACCTGCAATCTTTTGAACCTTCAATTACTACTTTTGAATAGTCATGTCTTGGGATGTGGCCTATCCAATAGCTTTTTTTTCCTTGTTTTGCCCTTAATCATACTCCTACTCTCATTTATATTTGTTAAGACCTAAACATTAGTTACAGTCTCTCTAGCTAGTTGATACCTATCGCTTTCCTCCATAGTCGCATTTTAAACTTTTGAGATATTGAGTTTTTCTTTTCTCTATTGTCTATGTTTTTAACGATTTAATAGCACACCCCAAATAAAAAAAGATCAGCAGTTATACTTTTTGTTGTAAGCAGATTTCTAATCTTGTTGAACGCCATTTTACCATTCACACTTGTGCTTTTACTTTTCTCAGTGCAACTTCCATCAAACATTATTGTGCTTCAAAGGCATTTAATACTACCAACCTGTTAAATTTTTTCTCCTCAACAGTAATTTTTATTGCACCGTATTTTCTTAATATTCTCATTACTTTGGCTGTATCATTCTGTATTTTTCTATTCATCATTTGTTGTAGCTTCTCTACAGTTGTAACCATTACTTCTTGGTCATCTGCATATTTAATTGTCTTTAATTTTTCTCCTCCTGTTGTCACATAATCATCATCCTCTAATTCTTGCATAGCTTCCTTAATTAGTCATAAATGTTAAAAAGGATTGGTGACATGCAGTATCCCTGTCTAATTCCTCTTCCCATCTTCTCCTTCTATTCATCCTTCATCCTATGTGTAATTCCTTAATAAATCTTCTAACTCTCCTATCTGATCCTATTTTCCTCAAAATTTTCATTAATTTATCCCACTTATCCTGTCGAAGTTTCACTGACTGGGCTTTCTCCCGATCAGTGAAACATACTCTTATTTAAAAAACTTTGTTTAAATCAATCATTCTCTTTATAAAAACTCTCAAACAACCTATTGCGTTCTTAGTTCCTACTAAGAACACAATATTATTTTCTAAAGCCGAACTGCTTATCATCCAACATTATCTCTATCTTTCCCTCTATCCAGTTCAGTATTATTGCTGTTAATCCTTTTATGGGATGGGATATTAGACTTAGAGTTCTTTAATCCTTTGGCATTATTCTTCTTTGGTACGGGTATCATAAGTATTTTAAGGAAATCTTAGGCCATTGAGCAGTCTTATAGAATTTATTTTCAAGTTTTGATTATCCACCGTAAGTGAGATTGATAATTACTTAGATAAGGAAATGTTGGATAATTTAGAAGCCCGTTCATTACATTGGGATTAAACAAAACAAACTTAAATTTTTTTTTTTTAAAGAATTTATATAATGAAATATATGAATTTTTCATATAACCACAATTAATTTTCAGTTTTACTTTATTACTGTGATGAAAATACACATGAAAAATTGAAAATGAAAACGTTTAACATAACTGAAAATATAAAATACCTCTTTGTAATTTCCATCATTTTGGTTGCTGAGTAATATTGGTTAAGACTCCAACAAAAATGTTCTCTTCTTAGTGAAAAGGAGTAGTTTATTGCCCTTTTTTCTTTCTCCAATTCTGGTTCACCATTTATCTCTGTAGTCTTCTACTTTAGTATCATTTGCCATTAAAATTGTACTACCATTTGGTAGTATAATTTTATGATACTACCTTCATTTTATGAATTGGTTTATATTTTTCATCTTCGTTATTGCATTTATGAATATTATAATTTGTTTCCTTATAACTGGGAATTTTTTTGCACCAATAAATTGTCATGATTTTCTTTTATTAATTCATCTTATATGATATGACTAGCGTTTAAGTTTTGCATCTTGTTCTACTTTTTGTGATGCAGAACATGAAACTTTTAATGTCAGTCTTTTGTAGCAATTCATCATTATTTTGCTCATTCAGTCCAGTTGTTCACTTTGAAAGACTTATTCAAAGTAATGTCTCTGAAGTGTTTTTTATTGAAAAGTTTATAAACACAGATTAAAAAATTGGAAATAAAGTTAATATAAATGATAATACTTAACTGTTTCAGAGATTAGGTTTTTTTTTGTTGTAATTAATCACTTTCGGATAGCGTTTTAAAATCTTTGATTAATAAATGTCTGTAATTTATATTACAATTTATCTCTGAATTCAGATAATTATTTTGTAATTTGAGAAATTATAAACAATATAACAAGAGGATTTATTAATTGCGAGGGTAAATAAAATGTAAACAGGATTTTATTTTTTTTTAAATCTATTTATTGAAAAAATAAAAGACAAATGTAATTTATTTTTCTTCATAGTTTCTTGCCTTAGAAATACATTTTTACATTTTTCCCAGCGAGAAGGAATATTTTTTATTGCAGCATTGTAGAATGAAGCTGGTTGCGTCAGGAGCCAATTGTGCACAAATCCCTCCACTTCCTTGTCATCTTCAAATTGTTGCCCTCCTAGAGCATCTTTAAGTGCCCCAAACAAATGAAAATCACAGGGCGATTGGTCCGGACTGTAGGGAGGATGATCAAGTTGAGTCCAATGCATTTCTTCTAGTTTTGAGATCATTAGAGCTGCAGTATGGGTCCTGGCGTTGTCATGGAGGAGGATAGCCTCTTGAATTGGTTGGTCTTGTCTTTTGTGGCAATATGCATCTCACCTCATTCAAAAGTTTACAGTAGCAAGCAACTTTGACTGTATATCGCTCATGCAAACAATCAATGAGAAAAATGCCTCAACGGCCAAAAAAAATGGTTGAAAGAACCTTGCAAACTGGCAGTCGAGTCTTGGTTTTTCACTGGGGCTACTTCCCCTTTCCTCCACCACTCCACACTGTCTTGTTTCGACTGCGGAGTGTAGTGGTGGAGCCACAAGTTGGACGAACCAACTCGAAAATGCATCACCTTCTTTCGCAAACCTTGCTGTAAGCCTCTTGACAGACCTCCAAATGTCTCAACTTCTGATCTGCAGTCAAATAGTGAGGGACCCATCTGGCTTACACTTAACAGAATTGTAGGTCGTTGGTAATGATCGCTTGACAGCTCCCACAACTTATTCAGGCCTGTTCTGCAATTTCGAATACTCTCACCTGTTGATTGTCTTCAAAAATGTCTCTTACCGTGTGAATGTTTTCGTCTAATGCTGCTCTGAGGATGGTGATCATGTTCCTGATTTTCCACTCGTTCTCATCCTTCCTTGAACTCTTTATGCCAGACCAACATGCGAGTGATTGACAATGTTTGGTCCCCGAACTGTGCAGTCAATCTGAAAATTTCCATCGCTTGAACTCCTTCACAAGCAAGAAATTTTATAATTATTCATTGCACAGTGGAGGGGTGAACCTTTTAATCCGACATTGTGAGCGTTACTGACGAATTGGTTAGGAGTATGGATTGGCCGGCTCTCCCCACTCCTAATGACCCCACCCAAGCATACTAGAAACATAGGCTCAGTCCTACCGACCGTATACAGTCAGAAACAAAGATCCCATTTATATTTGATTTATCCTCGTTCTTGATGCATTTAAATTACTCAGTTGCCTTAATTAATTGTATAAAAAGATGAAATATTTCTTTGGTTTTTTAAAGAAAACTAAAAGGTATTTATTAGTACCTTTATTAATAATTAATAAAGGTACTAATAAATTAATTAATAAAGATTATCATCATTTCTTAGTACTAACTAATAAATGGAGATAACCTTCGTTTTCCTAATAATTAAGGACCATAAGAATAATTAAGCAAATGAAGGTACTAATTAATCACTTACTTTTGTACTAATTAATTAGCAAGAGGTAAGGTACTTTTAATTTATAATTAAAGGTACTAATTTGAAATTAGTACTCTTATTAAGTAGAGGTACTAATTAATTAGTAAATTTTAATTAAAGGAAAATTAAAAGATACTAATTTCAAATGTTTCTACCGAAAGAACTTAGGACTAATATGGAACCAGTGCTACTCGACTGTCAGATATATTTTATTTAAAAAAAATAAATGTCAGATGTTAGGTTTAATAATTTAAATGTTGTAAATCAGACTTTTTGCTCGGCCTAACTGCTATAAATCTTTATTCCTCCAATTATCAAAAACCAGACCATTTCTGTGTATTATCTCAATAATATCATCCAACTTCTGCATGATTTTCCTTTTTCCATACTGGAAAAAGGAAATGGAGTTTGTATCCATACTGTACAAACTGTTAACTTTCTGTCTTATCCATTATCCTTCATATTTGTATTATGTGATTTAACTTAACATGATATGTAAACTAAAAACCTTACAGCCCTGTCTTAACAAAATCCATTTTCACTACTAATAATATTTCATTATTTCTCTTGATAATTTCCTTTGTCTCAGGAGTGAACATTATTTTTCTGTATTAAATGACTTGAAAATTTTTTTTAATCTACTCATAATTATACCACATGATACAATTGATATTAGCGATTCATCATTTCCTGTTACTTTTTAATAATTCCATAGCCATTTGGCTATGGATTATTATTTAACTTACCATATAACAAAACTCCCAGATGTTTATCATCATCTATCTCTACGTTTTTCGTACTTTGATATCACATTATATTTATATCTTTATTTACTTATTTATCAAAATAAATTTTACATGATTCTGGTGAAGATTTAAAGAGAGAAGGATTGATAGAATTTGATTCATCTTCAGTATCAAGGGTCCTTAAAGAAGTATTGGGATCATATTAAAATAAGGATTAAGGTAATTTGGAAGGAGAGAAGCCATTGAGGTGGAGTGGTTGATGAAGATGAGTTTAGGGTAGTGTACTTCAATATTGTTCAGTGTTGAGCTGGTGGATGATGTGTAGCAGTTGGTCTGAGCAATATTGTCACTGACATTGATCTGCACTCTTTTTTTTTCACCAAAGTTCCAATGTTTATTACTATGATAGGTGGCAGATCACAATTTGTCCAATTCTTACAGGGCCTCCCATCCATTGCCTCTTCTATGACCAGCATTGTTGGAATTTGTATTCTGTGAAAAGCAGGTGCCTTGGATAAAATAAAAGATTTTGTTTTATTCTGTTGAATCAATAACAGTGTCCAGCTCATCTACCATATTGTATCACAATCTGGGTGTTGTGAAAACATGGCTGGCTAGCCCCATTCAGTTATCACACTAGCATGAAGATTTTAACCTTGGTTACTTTAGTTTCTTTTGGTTGAAGTGCTACCAAGTTCAGTGAAATATTGATAATTTTTATCAATATTTGTATTTTTCAAATTGAATTTTTAATTTTTTCATAACTTTTGTACATATTCTGTTGTGTTTTTGCATTCGTATGCATGATGAATGTTTGATGAAGGTATTAATGCAATAAAAAGTTTGTAACTTGCCTTTATATATTTATATAAATTTGTGTAAATATATATATATATACATATATATATACACACAAGTAGTCTTTTGGAGCTTTTGTCTTCATCTTCAGTTCCCCATTGCTAAATAATTTGGTCCGCATCATTAAAAGAAAAATGTATAGTTGTATGAATAAGGTTAAAATAAATCATTTTTTTAGACCATCAAAGTATTCTCAACAGGTACAAATATTCTGGTGCACCACTAAGTGGACTTCTGCCTTATTGAACAGTTAATTTCTCTTAACTTTTATTGTGTTGCATTCATTGTTAAGATGCTAACATAACATTATTTCCATACCAACTTGCATAGTGTATGTGTGGATTATATCAGTATATAAATGGGTAGGAAGAGGTACAGCTTTGAGTTAGTTATTTTGTAAATATAATATTTTTGTATTATGTTGGTAATATTTAATAATTTTATTATTCCTTAATTATCCAGTATTTCCTTTATTAACTATTATTATTAATTAATGTAACGTTTTGCCTACTTAAAAAGAGGTAAGATGCATAATTTTAATTTTACTGTTTTTTTTTATTTTGTTTATTTTATCTGAACATTAGGCAATAATATATAAGTAAAGGAAATTAAGGATTATTAATTATTTATTCTTTTATTACTAATACAGCTTTACTATATTTCTATTTCAGTATTTTGGAATAAAGATTTTTGCTTCTCATTTTACTATGTTCTGTAACTTATAATAGTAACTATGTCTTCCTGTTGTTAAAGTACAATCGATTAATAATTTAAGGGTCAATAAATTAATAAATATGCGTAAAAAGTAACTTTTTCTTTAATCATTAGTAGAAGCTTGAAGGCTTTAATATGAGACTATTTTTATGAAATTGTTAGATGTGAAGCATGCCGATCTTTATCTCCGTTTTGACTGAACTGTGTTTGTTATGTTAAAATTTCTAAGTTGTTTTGGATAATGGATGAAATAAATTTTTGAATCCATTTATTTTTATATGAAACTGCTTTACTTTTATTTGACTAAAACTTTTTTCGTAAATGATAATTTTTGTTACAGACTTAAGAAAGAGATCTAAGTTTCTGTTTTCTATTTTATAACCTTTGTTTGTGACATGTTACTGAGACATAATGATTTATGTTTATGGTATGATTAGTTTTTTACCCAGTAATTGCATAATTATATTTGGTATGCTGTTTGTTTGAAGTTTAATATCTTGTTTCATAACTGTGAAAAATTAAAAATTGCCTTATTTTATTCCCCTATCACTCTTCTGTTAAAATTGCAATTTAATTTTAAAAACTAAAAAACTTGAAAAAAAGATTGGAAGAATTATTTTTTAATTCAACTTGATTTTATGTCTATGTGAAATTTAAAAAAGATTCTAAAAATACAACATATTAACTTACCTCTCTAATTCTATGCAGTTTCAGCATTTTTGGACCAATAGTTTTGTAATAATCACCCATTTTTCAAGTAGTAGCTGTTTTGTCAGAACAGTGATAATTTTTTTTAAATTAAACAAAAAGATTTAGATTCATTAATTTTTTTTTAAATTAAAGAAAAAGATATAGATTCATTAAAAAGCTTTGCTCTAATGACTGGCAAAAAATAAAGATTAAAAAGAATCTTATAATATATCAGTAATTAACTCTACTGAGAGAAAAGTATTGAAACAACCGTGTTATAATGTACAGGGTGGCTGGGAAGTCATCATACATCTTAAAGTTAGAACTAAAAATTTGTAACAATTTATAAATGAAAAATGCAGTATAATAATTTTATTTACTCACTTGATACATCGTATTTTAATGGTTCAATGGCTCTGTGTGTTCACCCTTTTGTTGCATGCACAATTCTATTTGCCACCACATCCTCTGTGACATGCGACGAAGCATTTCTGATGTTACATTACAGAAGGCTCCTCACAGCGTCATGCAATTCTTTATTTGTGGTGTACAAACATGGAGATAAGTGTGCCTTGAAAATTCCCCATAATGAATTGTCTGGTGTGGTGAGAACAGGACTTTGTGATGGTCATGATAACAGAGATAACAGCCAATCCAACGTCCTGGAAATTTTACTTTCAGAAATGCACAGACTGATAGAGCACAATGTGTAGGTGCTCCATCCTGCTGTAACCATACTCGTTCCGTGAAATCCTTCTCTTGAAGTTATGGTATTAACCGTGCCTCCAACATCAATAAATTAAGTTTAGTTTGTGCATTTGCTGCCCCGTAAGAAAAAATAAGGACCAAACAAATGACGAGCTGTCATTCCAGCCCTTATCATGACGTGCAGTGAATTTCCTTTCAACTCTGTTGTGTAATAAGGATTTTCTTTCGCCGAAAATAATGCATTTATGGCACATGAACTGCGATATATTGCACATTCGTCAGTAAAAAGCACCTTTTCACAGTGCACTGCAGCAGGGAATTTTACTAGTAAAGCCCAATAGGATGTAGCACAACGTTCCATGTCTGCATCTGACAGTTCATTGAGAACATCAGACGAAATGGCCTAACTGTCAAGTCCTTTTTCAAATGGTCTTGCATTGCCATCCACAGGATATGAAGTTCAGCTTACCATTTACCAGTTGATTTCATTGGGGATTGTTCAATGAAAACTGCAACAGCAGCACATGTTTCTAACTGCGTTAACTTTTGTCCACTCCGCGGCCTATTTTTAACACTGCCTAATTCAAATGCACATTTTTCCCAAGCCAACATTATTGCTTTTTGACTTATTAAAGTATTGCCGAAACATATCACTAATTAACTTCATTGTTTGATTCGTATGTTGTCGCTTATGAACCCATACGCTTGTTACTAACCACTCCTCGTCACTGTAACTACTCATACCAGCCATTTTAGCACAACTGTCTTTTACTAAGAGTGTGACGTAAAAATCTGTTGCCAACCCACCCAACAAAATTATTGTATGTTCTAAACACATATCCTAACTCTTATTTTTTGTTAACTTTAAGGATATGGTGACTTCTCGGCTGCACTGTAGTATCAGAAACTACTATTTTGGCATTGTTGTTCAAACAATGAAGACAACAGGGTGTTGGCATTTTCTTCCAAGTTCTCTGTATTTTTTTCACCAAAATAATTAATCGCATTTCTATTTACAAATATTGTCATTATCTATTTACCTTCATAAATATTGTCTTTAATTATTTACATTTACTTGGCTTATTAAAAATGAGTGTGCCAAGTTTTTTTTTTTTTTAAATAACCTTTTTCTCTGAAATAGCTGTCATTTCATATACTGCTATTAACTTGAAAATTATTATTTCAGTAATTATGAAGAAAAAGAATAAGAAAAGAATAGTTATTAGGCAGTCATTAATAACTTAATATTTATAGATTATTCATTTCTTTCTGTTCATTTCTTACTGATGTAAAGTGCAGTTAGGGTAAGAAATTATTTTTATAAAAAGGATCCTTTTTTGGAAGGTTTTTGGGTTTTTTTAAATTAATTTAGTCAAGTATTCATTATTTTTATAAACCATTTAAGCAATGAAATTAGATTACTTACTTAGATGAGAAAAGTAATTGTTGAGTTAAATAAGACCACCCTGAGTTTGTTACTGTTATGAAGCAAGGAATTAAGGTTTACATTTATCAGCAAAGATACAGAATATCTGAATAGTAAAAATAATGAATTGAATGGAATTCAGGTGATAAATCAATGGCTATGATAATTATTGTCACAAAATATTAATTTGTTTTTCCATGTTTTGAAGTTAATATGGTTTATTTTTTAAAGTAACGGATATTTTCTTTTATTTGTTTGTATTCCTAATTTTAATAGCACAAATATAGGATGCTTTATAATTTTAAAATAGGAAAAATCTTTACTGTTAATTTGAAACAGTACATCTTTACTATTATTATAACAGAATTATTTTTACGATGAACTCTTATCAAATGTTACAACTAATTGCCAGGTCAAGGAAGAAATATTATATAACTGCTAAATCATTATTATAAATATATTTTTGTTTTTTAGATTGAATTAGAATTATGTTCTGTATAGTAAACATAAAATTTTCTGTTTTTCAGACTGTAATTCAAACGCACATTACAGATAAGATAATATTTCATATGCAAGGACAAATTACTTCACTAAAAAAAAAGTAATAAAACAGTATATTAAATAATTTTTTTTCATTGCTGTGTATAGGTTGTTTTTTAATAGAGGGTTTTTTTTACAAATATTGTCAGTTCTAATATGTAGAAGTTTGAAAAATGATACAGCACATCAGGACCTTTCTCTAGAAATATTAATTGCTGTTTTGCTGCTTGTTATAGATTAGTAAGGTGAATATAAAACTAGTGGAACTTCTTTTTTGACACCTCCCATGTAAGGTTTTTTTTTAATGAAAAATTGTCTAGGAATTAAAAAGACAACAATTATGGTTTACTATGTTGATCTAATTTACATTGACACTTGCCCATTTACATCATGATTGAAATTTGATGAAATTCAAGTAATATTGTAAAGTACAACTTTCCTACCTAGATAATAATTTGCTGGGCTGGTTTTGTGGTTATTAGTTAATTATTTTCAAAGGGGACAAAGTTTGATTTATTGTACTTGAAATAATGCGAGTCAATTGTCTTTAAGTCACTTACCTTTATTATGTAAAGAAAAGTATTATACAGCAGTATGGTTTGTTTGCACCAATACAACTATTTAACGTAGTTGTATGCATAGCCAGCCTCCATGGCACAAGTGATAGCGTCTCGGCCTTTCATTCGGAGGTCCCAGGTTTGAATCCTGGTCAGGCATGGCATTTTCACACACGCTACAAATCGTTATCTCATCCTCTGAAGAGTGCCTAACGGGGGATCCGGAGATTAAAAAAAAAATTATTTACCAGAACAATATTTATATCTAGATTCACTACTTGATAATGTTGTCAACATAGAATTGTGACTATTTCTTGAATCTCTATCATTAATGATTGACATTTCTTCTGTATTACAGACAAAAGAAGTCTTATAAAAAGAAAAAAAAAATCTGAAAATAATACAATATATATCTTTTGGGATGTATATCCCAAAAGAAAATAGATATTGTTACATCCTTTAAAGTAAGATTGACTGAACATTTATAATACATAAGTGTATACTATCAGATTATATGTACAGAAAGTTGAATATTCAGTATCAGGCTAATTTGAGAATGCCAGGAAATTTGTTTGTGTTGCAATGACTTATTGCAGTTCTACTTCACTTGCTGGCCTCTGTGGCACGAGCGGTAACGTCTCAGGCTTTCATCCAGAGGTACTGGGTTTGAATCCCGGTCAGGGATGACATTTTGACATGCTACAAAAATTGACATTCCTCTCATACACTGAAGCAATGGTGGTCCTGGAGGTTAAAAAACATTCTACTTCACTTTATTTTGTTGGAATAAATTACAATACAGGGTAGAGTTCATTTGTATTTAAAATGTTTCTCTTTAAATTACATTTTCTACAATAATCGCTTAGTATAAGTAATTTTACTGACATAACATGAATCTTTTAATAACTAACTGACCATTCCTCTCATGCACAGACATTCTCTTTATGTGAACAAATATTTTCATGGCAAGAGAGAGATTTCACTATATTATTCCACTAAAAGCCATTAAGAGTGTATGTTTATGTATATATAATATTAAACCACCAAAACACAGTAAATAAATATGCCAAACTTACCGTATCGATTTTCACAGGATCCCGCATCTTTGGTCGTTATTAAATTTTATAATTATTTTAAATCGTATTTATTTATGATATGCAAATCCTGCTGTTCTGCAGAATTTGTTTATTCATCCATAATAAATATCAAGAAACTATTTCAACAAATCATAAATAAATATATCTTTTAATATAATTGTAAAATTAATAACTGAAGACACTGGATCGTGCAAAAATTGATTGTTGGAATTAATATGGTAAGTTTAACTTATCTATTTACTGTGTTTTGGTGGTTTATATTTCATTTAGTATTAACTTTTATTATCACAGTGGTCAGTATGTTAATGAACTATTTCAATTTTCAACAAAAAAATATATATATTTTTGTAGTCAGTGTGTTATCCAACAACCTGTGAAAGTTTGCAGTTTATAGCCGATTGGTTGACTGACCTACTATCTATATTAGAAGAGTTAACAGATATTGAAAGAGATAAATTCAATTGTAGTTTAGGTCAGTAGATAGTTATATTTTATCAATGTAAATCATATCTGAAAAATATTATTGCTGTCACATTTGCCCCTTAGTGAATGAGTAAATGCTAAAAGAACAAATTATTCCCACTATTTATGTATAGGCGAATGAAAACCAGTAATTTATCATTTACAAAGTAATATCGATATTAAAAATCATTTTTATGTTCATTTTGTGTTCATCATCATTTATACAGTAAAATTTTATAAACTTTGCAGTAAGTTAAGTCGGTAAAAGGAAGGTAAGTAGGGTGATAAGCTGTGTTATTTTCTACTTACAAAGTTAGAGGTACTTGTTCATATTAATGGGCTATGTGATTTTTTCCCAAATTAACATGGATAGTCATTGTTGCTGTTAAACTGTGGGCTAAAATGAGGTAATAGGTTGAAGTATGGCTAAAAATCAGTTGTCTTTGTTTTATTTTATATTGTGTCACATGTGTTCAGCCAAGTAAAATTCCAAATGATGTGCCATTTCATGACAGCTTTTTCACTACTTCTCACTGACCCAAATACAATCCAGTCTTTTGAATATGTGCCTCCAGTCCTGAGGTCAGCATGATTGTATATATGATTATCTTTGAAGCGTGTAAATTCCAATTCTTCTGACTTTGTTATGCGATACAGTTTCCATCAGTCTGAATATAATTTTATTCCTTCATTAATGCTATTCTTTATCACATGAATAGACTTGTTTGTTCACGGTCAGGTCCCACCAGTGATACACTCATTGGTTTCCTGGCGTATGCTGCTCAATATGCATTTTTGTGACAGTCAGCATTATTCTTTGTTTTACCGATTAAGCTCTCATCAAGCTTGGCGATTTTATCTGGCCCTTAGATTTTAACAGTGTTGCTTATGCATCTGTGCAGCGTTTCCTGTAAATAGTTGTTTCACTCTGTTGTTTTATTAGACATTTTTAATTGACAGAGCCATCATTTAATAGATATGAGGTCTTCAAACTACTAATAGATGAAGCGCATAATTGTTATAATGCGTGAATTTTCTAGCTGGTTACCTCTGCTCAAATTAACCTTACGTTTGTATCGGCAGAAATTGCAGCGTGATGAAGCTTTATATTATTACCATCTCTACATCTTGTAGCAGCAGGTAGAATTCCAAGGTGTCGAAGGGAAGCACATACCCTCATATCCATCTTACATGACAATGAAAGTTATTAATCGCAACGGCACTGTAGACAAACCATACAGTAATGTAGCACTTTCAATGAGTAACAACCAATTGAAATAGGTATAAAGCAAAAAAAATTTATTCAGTGCATACAATAAATAGATAACAGCAAAAATGTAATAGTTGTTATCTATTGTGTATTTTCAATTCTGTTGTTATTTTAGTTGCTACTGATTGAAACATTATAAAGTTATTACACTTACTTTATTGGAAACAATTCTGTAATCAAAATTTAAAGGAAAACAGGAAAAATTGATAACATAACTACCAAAATGTCTTTTAGTAAACAAAACTTGATCCCTCTGTTCTAGTACAATCCTATGTAATGAATAATATCATTGTTGCTAGCTCTTTTCTCTACTACAGGCTATTTTTATTTCTTTTTGGTGATTGCACATTTTGTTAGTTCATCAAACAATTGCCAGTTGATTTAAGAAATTGTAACAAGAATAATATGTGATGAAATTTACAGTATTCAAAAAAACTTAATTATATTTTTTATAAATTCAACTAAACTCTGCTCTTTGTGTTTGATATTAATTAAAAACAATATATCATTTAAACTTATAAAATAAAAGATTTTGTTTTTAAATGGTTTACTCTTTTTAGGAATAAAAAGTTTTTTTGTTTTTATAATGCATTTTTTTATTTTTGAAAAAATTATGTGTTTGGTTACATCAGTTTGATTTTACTACTGAATACATAGTTTTTGGCTTTAACATATTAATTTTTAACTTATTGAAAATTCTATTAGACATTAAAATGGTGAACATATTGTCTTTACTTTATTTTGTAAATTGTTTCTTAGTGTCTATTTATTATAATGACGTTTTATAATTTTTTTATAAAATAGGATGAAGCATTTTTTTAAATTACATGAAGCTATTACAACTGGTTTTCTCATAGCATGTAGCCATTCATGAATTTCAGCCACATTTTTATTAGTGTATTTAATCTAAAATTTAGTCGTGTGAAAAAATTTTAATTTTTCAATTTTTAAAAATTTATTATTCTAAATGCAAAAACGTTGGAAAAGTTACTTGCGGAATTATTTTTTTAAAATTATAAAATAAAAATGATTAACTTAAATTATTGCATGATAATTAGTTTAGTTATTGTCTAATTATATATGATCAGTATTAGAAATTAATTATTTTTTTCTACCATTAAAAAATGATAATTTGTTAGTGGAATTTTCTTTCAGTTTCGTATGGTATATTATGATTTTTAGTAACAAAAGCAGATTACAATTTAATGACTCAATCCAAATAGGTTTTTAGGGTAAAATAAAAAATTACATATGACATTGATACTAAGGCTATCGAGGTCGTGTGACTTTTTTAATCACTCGTATTTAAATATTTTTTATGTAACAATAAAAACATATACTTATTTGACTAGAATGAAGAAAAATAACTAAAAGAAATTTGTCTAATCTGAATAATCGTCTCTCGACGATATCTGAATATCGTTGAGAGATATCTGATAGTGTGTTATTGGCAGTTATTCAAATACTTGATAATAAAAATTATTTGTGATCTCAAATATAACATTGATGGACAACATTTTAATAATTAAAATATCACATCAAATAACAGGGCAGTGAATATTATAATTGACAGAGAAGCATAATATGCTCTTACGATGCCATCCACGTTACTTTTTTTAAAACCATTTAGAACATAACAGGATGGCTGTGCTTTCTGGATGCGATTTCTGCCATACAAAATTCAGTCATCCATGTTTCAGCTGCCCTCAAAATAACGTTAAAAGTAATTAGACATTAAAAAATAATTTTTTTTTTTTTGTTTTAATTTTTTACTTTATTAATTTTCTTGTAAGTAATTTAAATTATAACCTAAAGAATGACAGTTTGAATGTTCAAATAACAAATTAGATTAAAATTCAAAAAACTGGTACTCATCACATTGCTTGTAGTCGTGCATTTTAAAAGCATTAGTATGCTAATCAATGTAAGTGCCAGTTTATATTATGAAATTCTTTGAGTAATAGAAATATATTTTATATTTAGTTCAATAGAAATTAATCTAAATTCCATTTAATTCTTGAAAGTTATTGGAAATTAGTATTGGATGACTTTTTCTAGTTATGATGAAAAACAATAGTTGTTTGTTGATAAATCTCTTATAAAGTTCTTTAAGGTGGTTAACATTTGTTATTAAAAAGTATTTATTAAGCTGTCTAAGGCCACTATAATTGGTCACAGATTAAATTAGCACCTGTTGAGTCAAAACTAGATTTAATCGGTTGTTAATTAAATAAATGTTTAAGATACGTACATAAATAACTGTTTACAGTAATATCATTTTTTAGGAAGTGATTAATCTCTATAGTTAAATATTAAAAACATACTGGTTCAATCAGTTGTGACATCTAAAACTTTTAAGATCTTGGATTTAATTTTTGGGTTAGGGTTACTTATTGCTTTTTTTTGTACTTATTAATTTTCTGGCTTTCGAAATCTTGAACTGTGTTAGTATTGTCTTCATAAGTTCAAAATTATACATTATATTTTTAAAAATTGACGTATATGTATAAATAATAAAAGTGTTAGCCCTTCACAGTAAAATATAACTTATTTCATATTAGAATTTATTCAGATTTAAGGTAAAAATAAAATAATTACTACTTCTACTACTAATGCTAATTAGCGTATTAAATTTTATATATTTATTTGAAAATATTTCAATCTATGTTGTTTTGCCTTGTTGCTTTACATGTGAAGCTTAATACACATATAATAATTTTTTTTTTTTTAATAAATTACTTGATGTATTTTTTATTGAAGCAATATGCTTTAACACATATTCAACAATTATTGTTTCCCAGAAGGTATGTTTACACTTATGTAGTGTGTGTATATGCAAGAACAAAATGCTTGTTTCATAAAAGACCCTGTTTCGAGGATGTTTGAGTTGTACTGCCAAGTCTGTCCCTTACTTATATTTGCAAATATAAAACAAAAATACCCATTACTTTTATGTTTAAATATACTTATTATGTATATTTACTTAATATATATGAGAATTATCATTAAATATATGCACATTTATGCACTGTAAAAAGGTACTGAGGTTGTTTTTTATTTTATTCTGTATATTTTTATTTATTTTTCAACAAATTAAAATATTTCTAAAAGTGTAATTTATCATCTGTACTTGAAATGAAATAATTTTAGGTATTAATATAGTATGCGATCTACTGCTGCAGTTAGTTAATTTTCAGATGGCACCACTGAAATACCATAAATAAGAAAATAAATAAATAAAATTATAAATATTATCTAACATCCTTTGCTTGCTTGTCAAGATTGGTGAGCATAGGTTAAGTTTGGTTAGATTATATTTATAATTTATTTATTTACTTTCTAATTTTAGTGGCGCCATCTAAGAACTAACTAACTACAGCAGTAGATCACCTTCTAAACTAATACCTAATTTTAATTATTATGTCCAGATTCTCTAACAGTCTGAAACATTGTTATGCTTTTCCAGTAGATAACTTAACCAGCATGTGTAAATTTTGTTTATTTTTTATTTTTCTATGAAATGAAGTTTCAAAATCAAATCAAACCAGATAAAATTATGTTCTGTATGTATCAATGAAATTAAGAAAATCAAACTTTATTTTGAATCTATATTCATTAAAATTTGACTTTCCATTTTCAAAATATTTACAGTTTGTGTATTGCGTGTAAAGAGAATGATGCGATACCAGGTTTCATATATTGTTTTAATGAGATTTTCTTTGAAAGACGACCAGTTGATGATTTATCATAAGATGTTTCCAAATCTCAAAATTACCTTCTATCTATAGCCTAAAAAAATTGGTTTCTTAACTTTTATTATTTATCAATATTTTCAGTTAAAATTTATATCTGTTATTTGATGAAGAAAAATTGAACTTTAATAGCCATAAATTGAGTGGATTTGCGTATAACCTGCAGATTAATATTATTTAACTTGTAATATTTGTTTGTAAACAGTACTGTGTTGAGTGTATATATTTCATATTTTTGTTTTATGGTATTACAGTTATTATACTAATGTTGCTAGTTAATCAGTGTATTCTTTATATGCTAAGAATAGTTGGAAAATTGAACGCTGCAAAATTTCAGGTAATTCTGAATTTTATTGATATTATTTGATTAATTTGTTGTTAATAATGGCAAAGATCAAATCTTTGATCTCATTAACTTGAACCCAAATATTTATGGTTTAAATTTGATAAATCCCACTGATAATTTTTTCTTTTTATTACTTTTTTCATTTACATTTTTTTTTATTTCTGAAACTTAAAATTGTATGCTTTCTTGAAATATTTTTCAAGTTCTTTCTTTAATAATTATTTAAGTTAACTAATTTATTCTGTTACATTCATTTATTAAAAACTACTGACTCTCTCTAAGAAAATTAAAGATAAATTCATTAAAATCCAAGAATGTTCAAGGAAATTATGATTTTCGAAATCATATAACATAAATCTTCAAGGGCAGTAGACTCATATGATATGGTTTAGGTAAAAAAAATGATGTTTTGTGGTGTTCTTAAAAGGATTTTTTGGTTCTTTTACTTTGTTTATTTTTGCAAACTGAGAGGATTCTTCATATTTTATTTACAGTACAGCTTTCAGATAAAAAAATGCTACTAATTACGTAATGAAAAGAGTGTATGTATTTGTAATGAAAAGAGTGTATATATTTGTTGGAAGTGCCAATTCATTTTTTTATCCTAGCATAAGTGTAAACATACCTTAATTGTTTTTATCATATCAAGTTATTCATTCAGCACTGTTACATCATCATTGCATAGTACATATTTTACATAAATATGATTTTTCACAATTTTACACTATTACACTTTTAATTAATGTTTTGTATATAATTGAACACATTACATGTGTTGAACACATTTTATACTGTAATTTTATTTTCAATATTTTTTTTGTAATTAATTAATTTTGCATAAAAAATATGATTATGTTTTGAAAGAGATAAAATATTTTTCAGGTTTTGAAATGATGAATAGTTTACAATTTTGTTATTTCTTTTTACTGCTTTCTCTAATCTATGGTTGTGCTAATGCCTGCTCTTATAACAGTCTGGTAATCCACTAGGAATTCAAAACCCTGTTTTGTTTTCTGTTTAAAAATAAATATTTTTTAGTAATAATAATCAATAATTCTTTATTGTGAAATTAAAAGGTTGGAGTACATTTATTTTTAACAGAAGTGGAATAATTGTTAAAAAAATCTTATGTACAGCTTTTTTTAATTTTCATTATTTTAAGTGAAATAATATTAAGTGTTAGCAAAAAATTTTTTAAATGTGTCAGAACAGTTTTTATTTTTTTTCATATTCTGTAAGAATGCTTGATTAATCAACTGTTAAAGATTTGTACTTAGATTAAAAACAGGTGAAGGTTAAGAAATTGGTAGCAGCATCTCGGCCCTTTATCCAGAGGTCTTGAGTTCAAATCCCACTCAGCATGGCATTTTTTATACACTACAAAATTCCATTCCAATATCCTATAAAAAAGGGTTTAGCTTATTTGGTGAAAATCATCCTGAAAAAACTTATAACTTGAACTGGTATTTTTAAAGCAAAATTAATCAAAGATAAATAAATAAATAAGGCATAGAAAGTTAAATTCATGCTTGGTTCATCTTTTCCCTGTAATGTTTGTTATATATTTAATAAAAGTTATATTACACAATTGTACATATTTCTTGTCTTAATTTGTCATTTTCTGGTATGATTTTCGCTTTAATGATTATAAACATTTTATTTTTCTTGAGGAAAATTTCATATCGACATGCCTAAAAAATAGATAGTGTATCACAATTTGGATTGTTTACATTTTTTTCAGGATATCAATTGACATTCTCTTTGAAATGGATTGATTGAGTTAACAATTTTTGTAAGTTTGGAGCATCCTCGATTAGAGATTCAAGTAGTAATTCTATTAAAAGTTAATACAGCTAATTGACTCCCATTAAACTGAAGTCATTACATCATGATTAGTAGAACAAAATAATTTCTGTCAAAGAAAGACAATTTCTAAAAATATGAAAAATATCAATCTGATTAAGGAATATTTTAATATATTAAAAAAAAGATAGCATTTCAGTTGTGTTAAACCTGTAGCGATTCCAATTTCTTGGAATTTTCCTGACAGATTTACCATTGCTTTCCAAATGTGTTAATTGGAACCAAAGAACACAGATATCCACAGTCTACAATTCAAATCCATATAAAAGCAAATGTCTTTACAAGAACTAGAACCTTAGAACTCTTGACTTCAAAAATCAGCTGATTTTACGTTTATGAGTTTAACCGCTAGACTAACCTGGCGGGTTTTAATGTATGTTGAGGAATATTTTCATTTGAAGATTTTAAATCCTTTTTCCTATTTTAACATTAAGAGAAAAAAAATTATAATTTTAATATAGATAAAAATATAACTGGATCTATGAATGATCCATAATTCTACCACTAAAATGTTTTTTTTTTAGAGTTTCTTTTAAACGTTTTTGGTAGATTGTGTCTCTCCTCCCCATATAAACACACACATACATACTCGCTTACACCCACTTCCCCTTCATCTCTTTGTTTGTCAGATATTGTTCATAAATTACTTAATTATTGAAATTAAAAATTTAATTGATTTCAACAAAAAATTTCATTCAATAAAAATTCTGTGATATCAAAAGTGCTGTTTTCAAAAAGTATTTACTTGGAATTGTTAATTGTAGTGACCAACCATTATGCGTTTTTTGTAGTTTAAAGACTACTACAGTATGAAAACATTGAAAAGTATTCTTCTCTTTCCTTTTGCATTGTCAGTTCTAAAAGTCAGAAAAAAATGTTTGACCATTTTCTAATAATATTATTGATAATAGTATAGCATGCCCTGGGTAAGATAGTAGATTGCATTCTTACAAGCTGATGATTCCACAACATCTGGAACAACTCAGGGAATAACATATTGGAAAATTGAGGATGTAAATTAGTAATAAAATGACAACCAAATCTACAATTGATAACTAGTTTCAATTGATCAAGGAAATAGTTAATCGATGTACAGTCTTGTTTTATGGTGTTGCAATTTACTAATTATTATAGTTTATACTCCTCAAAGAATTGTTTACAAAATAATGTCACAGGAATTTATTTTTTTTTTAAAAGGAAGTAGTAAAAATATTTTTTGTTTTAATTATTAAAAAAATTTTTTTGTTAACGCTCTGTTTCAACTTTTTAAATATAATATCAAAAGAAGTTTTATTGTGATTTCTTTTAACTTATAGTGCAGTTTCTTACAATTATAGTAGGTTTTATTGCCATTTTTTTTTTTTTATTTTATGTTACTGTTCTGATAAACAAGAGATAAATATTACAAATTAAAAAACACGACTGCCAATTGAAAAAAAACATTGCTCTTAATTAATTTTTTCATTACATCAAAAGTTGGAGGAAGCAGTACTTTAATGATTTTTTTTTTTTTAGTATTGAGTTAATCATTATTATAAATTAAATAAAAATGTCAAATTATCAGAAATATTTTTTTTATGATGGTACTTATTTAGCTTTAATAATGTATGTAGTATTTTTTAATTAAAATAATTTTTGCTAACTTCTTCAGTACACCTTATATTTAATGTTACTGTAATTTTTAATATAATGTTAAACAGTATTTGTGAAGATAGTTTTTTGTATTGAATATATTTTCTTTTATTGCTAATATTTATTTGTTCTTAAAAAAAATATGCCAAATTTTTTTGTATTGTACAATTTCTCTTTTTTTATACATTTTTATTACTATTATTTTTTTAAATGTCGATGTCAGTTTATATTTGCTTATGTGTTCAAATGCATTTTTATTAGCTTTTTTTAACAAAAGTGTAGATTCATGGTTTTTTTTAAATTCTGCTTATGTCTTTAATTTCAAAATTAAATAAAATTATGGCTTTTTCTTTGTAGATTATTTAAATATTTTTGCTTGATTTTTAAAAGTTTATTTGTATATGTTCACCCTTTTTTGATTATTTTAATTTTTTCTATTTAAAATTTCATGATATGCTTTAAAGCTAGGTGGTTAATATGTATTTCATAAAAAATCTATTATTTTTATATTCGTAAATATACCGATTGATGTAATTAAGTAAATTAATTAAATTTTGTAAAAAATAATATTTCTATGAAAATAATTTCATAAAATAGTTAGAATTCTTATGTGTTATTTATTTTTCATGTGTATATTTTAAAAATCAAGTGTAAATAAATATAGATAGGTTAATGTTATATGAAATCGTTTTTACATTTAATTATCGATGAAAAGACTGATGGGGCAAAAGAAAATGTTAAATTTTAATTTAAAAAAAAAGTGTAAAAATTGTTGTAAAACAATGTCATTTAGGTGTAGTAATTTTTCTATATTTTTATTTTATTTGAAAAAATTGTATAGAATTTCTTTTGGTGATTAAATATTTAATTTATTTTTAAAAAGTTAAAAGTATTAAACTGCCATCTAATTATATTCTTTATCAGCAGTAATTTCTGGTACCTTTTCTTATTAATGTTTCTTAATTTTTAAATAATTTGTACTGCTTAGTTAGTGCATTTTACTATTTAAAAAGAACATATGAATTGAATGTATAAATTTCAGTTAAGCACGTACTAAATAGGTGTTTTATTAAAAACATTAAGAATCTTTGTCGTTATCTTCTGCTATTTTCCCAAATTATGCAGAATTTTTTGTAGCACTATTATTTAAATTTCTCTTTAGCCAAACATCCATTAAATTTGTTCCTTGTTTCTTGTCAAATTTATAGCAATTATTAAAAATTGTCTTATATATGCCTTATAGATTTCAGGTGACAGTTTATAATTTATGATTTTTCTATAATTTTGTTAAAATATTATAACCACTTAATTATTTCATAACTTCTTCTTTTTTTGTTTTTGTAAATGAAGCTGATTTTTTTTATATAAAAAAATGCCTGAGTGATTGTTATCAGTTTATTGTATTTCTTACTTTCACAGCAGTTGTGAAGATTTGCCTTAATTAATGTTATATTAATTCTTCATTTTCTTTTGTTAATATGACCATCAATTTATTTTAAGATTTGATTGTAAGTCAGTTTAAATAGTATCTAACAGTGACTGTATCTGTAATGTTGTATGGCAGTGAAACATGAGTTCTAAAAATGAAGAAGCCAGTTTAGCTGAAATGATGTACTTGAGAATTAGTAGGGTTATATTGTGTTTATACAGATTACAGAATGACACTGTAAGATGCTGGTTTTGATTACAAAATATTTATAGATCATTGATGACTATTAAAAATAATAGATGATAACAGAATAACAAAACAAATTTTTAATTGCTGACGAATCTATAAAAAAAAAATGAGCAACAAGGAAATTATAGTAAAATTAGAACTGGTCCATGATCTAAACTGTAAAAAGGAAAAGAAAAAAATATTTTTAAATACAAAATAAGTAAAGTGATGTGTAAAAAATGCCAAACCATTGATCATTATTTTTGTAGTATGATGGCTATCTTATAGAATAATGTTATTTATAAAAATTTGCTGTTTAAGTCATTTTTCTTACATAATAAAGCTGTTCTGTTTTGCATAATTAGTGGGCCACTAACATGGATATTTCTGCATTAGTTTGGAATGGTGTGTATCAAGCATACATACAAGAACGTGTGTTTTAAGTGATTCTTGCATCAAATATTTAGATTATAGTTATTTCTGAGACACTTGTACCACAGACATTAAGTTTGTAATTTCATCAGTACAAGTTCCACACTTTTAGTGCAGAAGCATACTTTTTTATTTAATATTTTTTCTATTTTATGTTTCATTATTGAAATATTCAAAATCACATTTAATATATATATATATATATATATATATATATATATATATTTTATACAATGACTAATATTTTATAATTTTTATTACATTTGTTTTTTTTTTTATAAATACATTTAATATACAGGGCAATCTAGAAAGTAACTTACGTTTGTGCCTAACATGGAGATAGGTTGGGATAGACCCGCCATCAAAACATTTCTACACTCAATACGCATCAAATTGTCATAGCATGAGGAGTGTGATTTTTCTACTTTCTTTGTTGTTAATTATTGAAATGTGCGCTTCAATAGAAAATCCCGCAAGTTTTGAGGTGCATTCAGTGATTGGGATTTTACTATCAAAAAACCTCAGACCAATTGAAATTTATTGGCAACTTTGTGAGATGTGTGGAGATGGAATAATGAGTGAAGGTGGAGTGAGGCAGTGGTACATTCAGTTTAAAAATGGCCACACCAGTGTTTATGATGAGGACTGTGGTGGTCGGCCTAGCCTTGTGACTGATAAACTGACGATAAAATTGATGAAAATTGCTGCATTACGATTACAGAACTCTCGCTTCATTTCTCCCAAATCTCATGAAGTTTACTGCATGAAATTGTATCGGGGAAGCATGGTTATCACGAGTTTTGTGGAAGATGGTTGCCAAAAATCTAAGGTAGCAGATTTGTACAGAGAAGGAATTGAGAAGCATCATTATGATAAGTGCCTCAGTTTAAATGGCAACTATGTAGGAAAATAGTTTAAGATTGTCCCCTTCAGATATAATAAAATTTATTTTTTTTTATTTCAAAGCTTAAGTAACTTTCTGGACAGCCCTTGTATATATAATTTCAACTGCAGATATGCATTATAGATTGAAGAATTTGTTATGAATTTTATAGAACTTTACAAATGCATCCATGTTTATGGAAAGTGGACCGTAAGATTACACAGACTGTAACTTAAAAATGACAGTGTATGAATAATTGGTAAGTTTAAGTAAAACAGTACATGAAGCAGATAAGAATTCTGTTGTGAAAAAATCCAGGCAATGCGAGGCAGTTTTTGTAAGAAATTTAACAAGGTAAAACAACCATCTGTAAAATGGTTGTAGTAAATTTAATTCATAACAAAACAGCAATTGTTCATTTTTAAGTAAATTTTTTTAAATCTTCAGGCTTGTTTTCCCATAATTCTTTTATACGTTAATGTGTATAACTTTTTTTTTGGTTTGTTTAACCAATTTTTTGGTTTATATGTTTTTGATCACTGGAGTAGGATACTTAAGTCGTACGCTTGGCATAATGAAAGGATCATAAGTTGTATGTAGGTTCAAGATTGATGGGGGATATCTATCGGTGGTAGTGGTTTATGCTCCAGAGGAAGCACGGGAAGATGTTTCAGAAGAGTTCTATAGGGAATTGCAGCAAGTGATAGATACATTGAATAAGAATGATTACTTGGTTATAGGAGGTGATCTAGATGCAGGAGTAGGGAACCAGCCCATTAGTGGCATTGTGGGTCCACATGGTGAAACGTGTTTAAATGGAAAGAGGTTGTGAGATTTTGCAAGTTTTAATGGATTATGTATTGTAAACACAAAGAAATTCACAAATATACTTGGACTAGTAGAGGATTCAAGTCACTTATTGATTATTTATTGGCTAATGAAAGACTGTCAAAGTTGTTTCATGATGTTAAAATCTTTGGAGAATCAGATATTGACCTTGATCATTATCTGGTGCATGGCAAAGTAGCTTTGACACAGAAATGGTTTAAGACTAACCCCTGGAAAATGCAAAATGTAGGACACAGGAGTGGAAGAAACACATTCTGATGGATCTCTATAAGATCTTTGTACCAAAAATCATGTACGAGCCCATCTCAAGGATAACATATGTTTGATGTAAATAATGTAGAAAAAGAATAAATAAATATTAAAACAGTAATTGAAAGATCAGCATTTGAAGCGTTGGTACAAGGATAAGTCTTTAAAGAAGAGAGGGTTATACATCTGGAATGACGATCTTGAAAGAGAAATTAATAAGAAAAAACAATTGTACCTAAAGTGGCTTTCAGCGCAATATGAGATTGATAAAGACAAATATCAAACTCAAGCAAGGAAGACAAAAACGTTAGTGAGGAAAGCTGAACGGGAATCTTGGGATGGCTATATTGCCAGCGTAGAACATGATCATGGTAGGCAGAGTAAAGCGTATAAGATTATGAAACATCTCAATACAAATGTACATGATTTGGCAGGAATTCACTCTGTTGATGTTGAGAAATGGTTGGGATTTCTCAGCAATATTGGTCAACGGACATAGAGGTTCATCCAGTTGATGATCCGTGGGTGCTCATATCTAGCATAGACAATATAGACCTTAAGTAGTTGCAAACGGCTCTTGCTTGTAGTCATAAGAAACTGCCAAAGATGGACAACTTGAACATGGAATTGTTTAAATATGCACCATTGGAATTTCACATCCGCTTAGCAAGTTTCTTTGACTTATGCTGGAAGCAGAGGAGAATACCAGAGGAATGTAGGAATGCATTGATGGTACCTATTTTTAAGAAAGATAATAGAGAAGATCTTAGTAATTATAGAGGAATAAGTTTGTTAAATTATGGTTATAAGTTATTTTCCCAGATATTGATTAATCGAATTAGACCCATTGTATATACTGTGCTGCTGGAATAATGACGTTTACACAAATAGGTTTCTGGAAGGGACGTTCGTACACAAATAATATCTTTGTATTAAAAGAGGTTATAAGAAGAGTAGAGAACTTAACTGCAGTACTTACATAGTGCTTATTGATTATGAAAAGGCCTTCGATAATATTGAGAGATAAATTATGGATTATAATGGCGGAAAGAGGAATTCCTTTATAAATTATTGAGATATTGAAAACTTTATACTGGGACACAAGAGCAGCAGTTAGATTGTGAAATGGAAATGTTGAATATAGGAAGGTGAACGTGTGCATAAGACAGTGGTGTGAAATTTCACTTATATTGTTTGATATTTATTTAGATGATACCATTAGAGAATGGAAAAATAGGTTAAGGATTTTAATAATTGACGATGATATTTATCAGAATAATTTTTTGACGGCGCTTTTGTTTGCCGATGATAAAGTTTATTATATCGAACAGAGAAGATTATCTACAACGTGCCTTGTTTGAATAGAATAAGATATTCAAAGAATATAATTTTAATATCTCGCCGGGTAAAACAGTTCCCATGGCCTTTTCTGCATTAAATCCGCTGTGATGTAAATTAGTAATGGAGGATAAAATCAACCAAGTGACTGAATTAAAATTTCTGGTTTCCAGTATATCACCTTTTGTGGAAACAGATGTAAAAAATAAGATAGAAAAGTTTAATAAAATGTGTGGTACTATTAGGAGAGCATTGCGTGGCAGAGTGAGGAGAGATATAGTGATGAAACTTTATAAAAGCATAGCTGTTCCGGTGGGTCTGTAAGGTAGTGAAACATGAGTTTGGACATCAGCTGATAAAAGCCAATTACAGATTGCTGAAATGCGCGTTACCTTCTTAGATCAGTTATAGGAATTACCCAAAGGGATAGAGTGCAAGATAACGAAGTGCGACAACAGCTGACTATTTTCAACTTGACCAACAAAATTATTGAATATAGAAATAATTGTAAACAACATGTGGATCAAATGGATAATTTTCCCAAGAAGGTAATGCAATACAGACAGATAGGATAGACGAATACTGGAAGACCCAAGAAGAGATGAGAAGAAAATTGACTCACAACAGGCCGAAAGGCCTAAGGCTTGAAGTAGATGATGATGAAGTTTTGGATGTTCATATGGAACATTGTAAAAATAAAAATGTTATAGTAAATGATTGCTGCACAAAGCTAAAGTAAGCTAATAAAAATATCAAACAATTTAGTATTTTAAATCTATTAGAATTCCTGGCATGCATACCTAGTAAGTACTAAGTAAGCATGCCAGGAATCTATTTTAAACTACATTTGTGGGTGACAAAATACTTAAGAACGTCCTATTTCAAATCTCTAAGTCTTGGCATTTTAAAAACATATTCCTAATATTTTTGTTAGTGGCCTTCTATCGGTTAAGATAAAATGTTTGTTTTATAATATTACATAAGTGTTTGATATTATTCTTGATTGCATTAAGAATAAATTGGATTGAAATGGTTTAAGTTTCTAAATTATCAACTTCTGCAAAGAAGTTTTAAAAAAGAGTTATATAAAACCTCTTTTTCCATTCCTATTGTATATTGAATAAAATTCATCTTCCATATAATAACTTAATTTAATACTTTTATGCTGCTGCATTCTTAACTTTTTTTTTTTTAATAACTCAAATTTAAACACTTCAAAGAATCTTAAAAAGAATTTAAAAGTAATTTAATACTACTATAATATAAAATAATTTACAGTTAAAACTATTACAACCGCCTCCACAACTGATGACAGCTTCTTATATCATCTAACTTCTAAAGCACCCCAAGTACTGTTTTCTGTACATTTCAACTCATTACTGCTGTAATTCTAAACATCATCTTTATTTTTATATAATTATCAAAAAAAAAATTGTTCTTATTCATACCTTATGTTAAATTGTACATTTTGTTCATGAAAAAATTTACATGGAACTTTAATTTAAAATACTTTTACTAATGAAAACTTGCTATAATGTTTATTTGCTTTGATACGATGATGACAAATGCTGTTATTTATTTTTACTATTTTCTTCTTGTTCTTTACATCTAAGAAATTTTGTATTTAGAACATTTTGTAAATACTTACAGATTATCAGTTATATGAAGAATTATATAACTTTCACTTATGTTAGTTACATCCTATCTTTAAGTTTATTAACTCTGGATTGTTATTCATTGTGTTATCAACATCCCTTAAAAAATAACAATCTTTTGATACAATATAAAAAAAATATAATTAGTATGTTTGCATAAACAAACCCTGTCTGCAATTTTTGTGATAAATTGTCGATTGGCTTATAGAGATTAACAGGGAAATAAAATATTCTAAAAATGTTTATTTTTTTCTAAGTTTTATAATTATCACATTCATTGCTGCAGTACTTTTTTTACATAGATTTGTGCCCTTAAGGACATCTTTCTTTTCTTAAATAATATAAAATGAATGTACTTTAATGTAACCTTGGCATATTTTTAATTTTTCAAATAGTTTTTATGCCAGCAACTATAAGTTATTAAATAAACTTAACGTATGAATTAATATGCATGTTGATTTACCTAACTGTATGAATTTTCAGAGTTAAATGTATCAATCAATGTATCAAATAATCACTATTATTTTTGGGTTTTTTATTTATCTTTGTAAATTAATATTTTATTTTTTAGTAAATGTGATTCATATTTGTTTTCTCTCATTCTCATTAATGAAAATAGTAATACTGGTATAGTAGAACTTTATTATTTGCTTTCATTGTAATAAGAATGAAAAGAATTATATAGACATAAGGGAAGGAGAGTAATGATAAATTATTGAATTCATGAACGTAACATACTTAACAGCTGCAGTTCATTTGAAAATAAAAGCATGTACGTTATATAAAATTTCCATGGGACTGTTTTTACACTATCATAGAATGTTACATGATTCTTTTTTTAACTCAAGAATACAAAATATATGTATACTATAAGAAGTTTAATAATTTGAACTTAAATATGAACTGTAAATATGTTGCACTGAAAAAATGTATGAAACTTAACATAAAAAAATAACATGAAACCATGTGTATAATTTAATAATGTTTTGCTTTCATTCCTTTTTTTTTATAATTTATAATGTTTGTTTTTTTTAAGAAACTGGTTATTTTCTTTTGCAGGAGATTTTCTACTTTGTTATGGCAAATAAGTGAATTTTTAGTAACTCTATTTACTTCATTGATTCTGCTCTTTTTTTTTCATATCATATATATTGTCATTTATCATATTTGATGGGAATTTCATTTGTTTCTCTACGTCCTGTATATACAGTCTTGTGCAAAGTAATGTTCACAAGAGTATATTTTCAAAAATAATCAAATTTATTACATATGAAGAACTAAAGTGTTCATTACAGTATTTTTTAGTATTTAGTACATTCTCCTCGCCCTTTATTAACCATTTCAATTATTTTATGTATTGAATCTATAAGTTTTTTACATATTTCTTTAGTTTCTTGATCGTGTAACCACATCTTTATCACAGCACAAATCATCTTCTCTTTGATAGTGCAATCCATTTTTCTCAGTCTTTTCTTCACAATTGGCCACATATTTTTGATTGGGTTCAGGTCTGGTGAATTTCCAGGCCAGTCCAAACACAGAATCCCCTTTTGAGACATAAAAGCTTAACTTTCTTTGATGAGTGGTAGGGGGCCAAACCTTGTTGAAAAACAAATGTTTTCTACCAAGTAAATTGCAAGTTTTAGAGTTCTGGTAGAGCCCTATTTTCCAATAGTGGTATGTACTTTTCACTGTTCATCATCCTAGAGATGGGTACTAAAGTTTTAGGTTCAAAGTAGCTGAAGCATTCCCAAAACATCTTTAAAGGATGCTTTACAACTTATTTGATGTGTTTTGGCAAAACTTGTTCATCATCACTTCTTCACTCATGTGACACGCTTACACCCTGAACTAGAAAATGACTCTTGTCAAAGAAAAGGACTTTCCTCCAAGTCTCAGAACTCCAGTTTTTGTATTTTTCGGTCCAAATAAGCCTTTTCTTCTTCATGGCTTACATAAGAAGTTGTTTTCTTGTAGGCCTTCGTGCTTTGTGAGCACTTTCCAGAAGACTTCTGTGTGTAGTAGAATCGTGAATTTTCACATCAGCTGATTATAAGTCCTTTTGTAACTCAAAGCTATTCATCTCATGATTAATTTTACTTATTCTATGTAAAATAGCATCATCTTTTAAGATATTTACATTTTCTTCATAGCGACCTTTTTGTTGGAGTGTAATTGACCTCAAGATTTTGTCAACTACAGATTAACCTTAACTCTGCTGCTATCTATCTTTGAGTTATATGAGTATGTTCATTGAGTCTTATTATTGTGCTTCTTTTCTTAGGAGTTAAATCCATGCTGCTGCTTTTCTAAATGTATTAATGAAATCACAAGACCACTTACATTAGAAGAATCCAAAATAAAATAAGCAATACATATAACTTCTCAAAACAAACAAGATATTTTCAGTCAATACTTGAAATGGAGGGAAAGAATTGTACTACATCTGTAATCAGTGTTACAACATAACTAACTAAATATTACCTCTTGTTCACTTTAATTTGCACAAGACTGTAATTATCTGGGAAAAATTCCAAACAGTTTCTCTAATAATAAATACTTTAAAAACCTTACATCCTAGCAGCAGAATATATTAATTTTAAAAAATTAATTACTTATTTTTCTACCCATTTATTTTTTTAAATATTTTTGCAAAAATCTCTTGCTTCTTCAGAATGGATATTTTTTAAATTTTAGTTTTTTTTTTATTTCAACTGAAGATAGTAAACATCTATTTCTACAATTTTTAAATATAATTGCATTTTAATTGATTTACAATGAAAGCAAAATCCATTCTGGGAATAACCGTTGTAAAAATACTCAATCGGAATCACAAAAAAGAAAAATCAGATAAAAGAAAAAAATTTAATAATTTTAATTTCTTTTTAAGAAATAGGGTCAAATTAATGAAATTATTTTTTCATTGTTTAAATATGATGAAAATAAACACATTCTTAGATGACATGAATTATGAAAGATGATGGAATTGTGACAGCTTTTACTGTATGTTTTTAAATAAAAAAATTAAGTGTAAAAGTTAGGACATTTTTTTTTTTTAATTATTGTCATAAAATTATAATAGGCTCTTCTAAGTTTTGGATTGCTTGTCTAAGTTCTAATAAATATCATACAAACTTATATCCTGCAGTGATGGTGTTATTAATCAAAATATTTTCTTTTAAAATAATATAAAATAATTTTTTTTATTGAAAAAGGGACATTTACTTATTTGAAAATCATAGAGCAGGGAAAGTCATATAACTTTTTTTTTTAATTTCATTTATTATATATTAAATAATGGCTATTACAGGTATTAAAAATATATAATTAATAATTGCATTACATTATATCTGTCTGTTTATGTAAAATAGTTATTGTAATTTTTATATTGTATCATAATAAGATTAACTGATGTATACTCAATTTGTAAATCTATTTTTGAAATATTGCTCTTAGAAGCAGTTAATTTGTACTGCTTTGATTAGATAAAAATGCTCAGTTAATTATCTAAATGAAATCTATTGTTTAGATTTCTAATTAATAATAATTATTGAAAGTTAATCATATTTGAATATGCTATAATTTAAAACTAAAAATTTGTTTTCTTTTCATTGAATGACTTTTGATCATTCAATAATCATGTAATTTAATTTTCAAATTTAGCATAAGTATATTTTGAAACAATCTATTTACATCACTGTTAGTTATTAATTTTTTTAATGTTTAGTATTTGTTTTGCTTATAAAAAAATCAAATAATTTATTAATGTTGATATAAGATTTTATTTTCTATGTGTCTATTAGCGTGTAATTTTTATGGTTGTTGAAATACATATAAAATGAAATAGATAAAATTAATTTTCATTTGTTTATTTTGTAAGGTCAGCCCATCAGTTACTAATTAAACAAAAAAAAGTCTTCTTAATATTTCACTTAGAATTTTTAATATTTTTTAGTATATCCCATATAAAAAATTAATTTATAGAACAATTACATACCACTCAGATGTCAAGTTAAAAGAAAATTCTATATAAAATGTGATGGGAATTTTGAAAGTTTATAAGTAAACAAAGTATTCTGTCAAATTTGGCTGTCAGTTGTGTTAAAATATATTTGTGTGTTGTATAAATGGATTCTTTAAATATGAAGCGCTTAAGCTTAAATATTTGTAAACAAATGCGTTGTGTAATTTAATAATTGTATGTATTTCTTACTAACAATAAGCATAATTTTAAAATAAATATTTGGTATTTTTACATTTAATTTTTCAGACTTTACTTTTAATGTAATTTAAATTTTCATTGCACATGGATATTATGTTCCATTATTAATGTTAAGTCACGTTGATGTTTATATTTATAATGTACTCAAGCTTTACCTGTTTTGGAGTGATTTTTTTTTTTTAATAATGTCTGGTTGTTAAAACACTATAAATAAATTTTAAGTAATTAAAAATAGCTTTTTATTATAGTTTAAATAATAGCTTAAAGTTGAATGTAATTTTATTACATTAAAAAAAAAAATATTGATTTTGTTATCACAAATTATTCTCTGATTTAAATATCAAATTAAATATTTAAACTTTCTTAGCGCTATATTTCTTTTCAAATACATTTGTTGGAAATCTTTTGTTCCAGTGTCAGTGTAATTGTAATTACAGAGAACACACATTTAATAACTTTAAATAAAATGTAGCAAGTTAATGTACAAAATAAATAGTAAAACTTCTCTGAAAAATTTTTATGTAGTAAACAAAAGATTTGAAAATTTTATACATATAGCATGTCACGGTAGGTGATGGTCAAACTCAAGGGACTGATTCGGGGCTTCAAAATAAAAAAGTTCTTATCCTACCTCTCTTCATTTCAGCCTTGCTATTTTCTGTTTTTAAAATTAAAATTAAAATTATTATTTTTTGTTTTCTACAATAAAAACAGATTGAGATATTTTAATAAAATTTGGTGTACATATATTTAACAACAATTTCTACAGAATAAATAATTTTTAAAATTTAAATTAAAAAGCCATTTAGATTTTTTAATTAATAGCTTTGTAAATATTACTTTTATTGAATTATGTATTGTGGAAAAAAAATTACATATTTATTCAGATCAGTTGATAAATTGCTGAGATTTAATAGAAATTGTTAAAATTATGCATTCTGAAAATTTTATATAAGTTTCCACATATAATTTTTGCAATCTATTTTTAAAATTTCGGCATACATCGCTGTTTATCATCAGATTTTAACAAAAAAAAGGCATAATCTTGTTCACAAGAAAATTATATTTACAAAACATTAATCTACAAAATTAATATTTACAGTGTTATTAATGATTAAAAATTTTAAATGGTCACCAGTTTTGAATTTTCAAATGCAAAATTTTTAAACTTATTTAGAGAAGATGTTGGGTCCGTAAATGCCAAGTTCCATTAAAGTATTGAAATCTTTTCTTAACATATACACTCTTTTTGAGAAAACACAAAATAGCAAAGAGAGGGAAAGTAAAGCAAGCTAGACAGTTTGTCAACATGAACATTTTTGTTTTTATAAATGCCCTGAATCAATCCCTTAAGGTCAGTCTACAACTTCCCTAAATATATTTTTTTTACATTTTTTTTTTTATAAAACTAGATTAGAAGATAAATGATGGCGTAGATATGATCACTTTATTGCAAAGATCTGGAGACTTTATTGGTTAAATGATAGCGTTTCTGCTTTTTCTGTGGAAAGTTCTGGGTTTAAACCCTAGTATATTTGCAATTTTTTTATGCTGTAACATCCATCGTTCTTTTAGGAAAAAAAAAGATTAAAGTATAGCAACAGAAATTGGGTATCATTTTGCTGACATAAATAAAAATAAATAATTAAATATTCTATGAAAATATTAAGATACACATAATTATGAAAATTGTCATCATTTGTAGTAAGTATTTTAATGGATTTCTACATTGTCATTTGTGATATTATTTCAGTTATGTTTAAAATAATATTTATTTGGTTTGAAAATTCATATGAAAGCACTGGTAAGAGTGTCGTTTTTACAATTCCATGTATCTTAATTGTTTTTTATATATAAATTATACACGATGATTTACAAGGATATGCAGATACTTTCACAGCTCATTCAACATATAAATTAATAAAAAAGTAAATATTAGCATAGGACTGGAAACGCTTTGTTAACAAGTTACGACTGATGAAAAATTTCATCTCCTTCAGTAAAATGAAGCCGTACAGGAATTCTTTAAGTTTGATCTGATATATTGAAAAAAATGAGTCTAAGGTGTGTAAATTGAATAGTTTTTAGAAAACTAGTGAAAAGCGCAAAAAATGAAAGTCAAAAAACACACTTTTTTATGTTTGACTTGTAATAACTTTGCTAAATTGACAATAAACAGACAAAACTCTTTAATAAAACTTATAGGAAACTTAATTCTAGACAGAATAGTATAAATTAAATAAACAGAAAGCGATTAACAGTTAAATGAAATACTTTTATTCAGAGCATTACAAAGCTAAATTTAACTGGAAAATGATTTTTATTGATAATAAATTTATTTTTCAAAACTTGGGATAAATGATAAAAGAACAGAAATTTCTGGTATTTAAAATTAATAAAAGAAGTTTCAAAATAAATTATTTCATACAGGATAGTATTGTATCAATGATCATAGCATGTATTTAAGTTCTGTTAAAAAACTTATGATTTTTGTTTAAATCAAATTAAAAGGAGTAATAATTTTTTTGGAGAAAAATTATTTTGTAAGTCTGTAATACAATAACAGCTGTCCAACAATTAAGTTTTTTAAACTGTAATTATGTTGTTTTGTAAGCTTACAGTTGAGTTTCGGTTCATTAGTGCAATTTTACTGTTAGTACAAGTAGGCAGCTGAACTGCATAACTGTTTTGAATCTGGTTGGTAATTGAAGGAATAATGCCATCCTTATTTTTGAATGAAGAACGTGCCAATAAGGTGTTTATATAGTGTGTGTGAAGGCAGTGCTACGGCTGCTGTTGAAGAATATTGACAACAGTATCTTAATCGCAGGATTCCAAATCCAATAACTATTAGTACAGCATTTCACATGTTACAGGAACAGGATCTCTTCTTAGCAATTGTATCCCTTATGATTGTCATCTCCAGTGTGATGTTAATGTCGATGAAAGCATTATTGTTGCTGTTTAACATAGTCCCAGTGTCAGTACAAGATGTTTTTTTAACCGGTTGAGAATTTCACAAACTTAAGTATGGAGGACACTTAAAAATAAACCTTTATTAAACAAAACATACAATAATAAAATACAATACAAATCAACAACAATAATAAAAGCTTTAGACAAAAGTACATCTACATGCATCTTTGCTTGGCTTTCTGCAATCGGTTAAATACTCATTAACAACTTTTCATGTACATTTTTTACCAATGAGACACAGTCACTTGTGATGATATAAACAACATGAGGAACCAACACTCATGGGCAGAAATGAACCCTCATGAAACAGTGGAATGTAATATTCAACAGCAATTTGCTGTTAATGGTTAATGTATGGTATGGGATTATTCATAATCAGTTGATCGGACTGTTTGTTTTCCAAGGGTACTTATCAGGTGAGGCATACTTACAGTTTCTTCAAGAACAATTACAGCCATTACTTGAAAATATTTCTCTTGCAATATGACGTCAGATGGTGCTACCAGCATGACAGCACATCTCCACATTTCTCTCATATTGTTTTTCCACTACTTAAATCGGCAATTCAAAGGTAAATGGATCGGTCAAGGTGTTTCACAATCCTGGCCACCTAGATCACTAGATCTTACATCAGTGGAGTTTTGTGTATGTAATGACTAAACTGAAAGTAAATACCCGAGAGGAGTTACTTATTGATGCTTTTACAGTTTAAGAAAGCCCCAATGAACTAAAAACAGCAACACACAAGCAATCCACAAAAGTGCAATGAAGTAAATGGAAACATTTATGAAAAGTTATTGTGAATTTTATTAATTTTTTACGTTAAAAGTCATTTTCTAGTTAAATTTAACTTTGCTTTAGCAGCCCATTTTATTTAACTGTTAGAAAATAACAGTTTAATAACTTTATTTATACTATTCTGTTTAGAATTAAATTTTCTAATAGTTTTATTAAAGAGTTTTATCTGTTTATTGGCAATTTAAAAAAAGTTATTACAAGGTAATAAAAATGTATTTTTTGATCCTCTTTTTTGTGTTTTTCACCAGTTTTCTAAAAAACTATTGAGGTTACAGTTCTTTGACTCATTTTTTTCAGTTTGTCAGATTGTATTTCATATAAAACTATCAAATTATGGCGTAATTTTACTGGAGGAGATGAAATTTGTCACCAGCCGTAACTGGTTGACAGTACCCAGTCCTATGTTTATATTAACTTTTTTCTCTAATTTACATGTAGAATGAGCTGCTGAAGTATCCTCATATCCTGGTAATCACTCTGTATATATATATATATATATATATATATATATATATATATATATACATTGATGAGTTTAAAAAATATGAAAATATTTTTATTTTTTTTTCATGGTGGAGTGAGGTTCCTTCTGGATCTTTCATCCAGAAGGTTCTGGATTCAATCTGGTCTCGGTGCTTGGCTACAAAATATGCTATCATTATGAAACTTTAATTGGGTGTTAGCCTGTTGCTTTAAAAAAAACAATAATTTAAAAAATGGAAGAATTAACATAAACATACTCCTGTACACATTGCTGCATCAAACTTATTCAGAAAAGTTATATATGAGCAGGGGTTAAATTATATTTAGAGTAATTTTTTTTTTGCACCGTTTTGTATTCAAAGTGCATTACTATATTTCACTATGTGTTATTTGCGGATGGTCTTTCAATAATGTAATATGTAGTGCATTTTATATAAATAATTTTTTATTAAAATTGTTGTATATTGATAAAAAACTATAAAAATGATCTTACAGTTATTTAATTTTAAAAAAATTCTTGAAATGATCTAATGATTCTCATTTGTATAAAAAAATTTAGAAATTCAAAAATGTTATGATATATTTTGTTTGTATTGGATTAAGTCAATTATAGAATTATTGAACCTTTAAACTCATTATTTATATTTAAATCAAAATCTGATGTTTGTAGGAAGTGCAGTTAGGATGTAATTATTCAAAAATAATTTTTCTGTAAAGTATCAACTACAGATGGATATGCTTATGCTTTGATTGCTTTAAATTAGATTTAAGCTTGTCTGAATTAGTTTTAAGGAATATTTCAAAATATTTTTATCTGTGTGTCAGTGTATTTTATAATAAAATCTTATTTATTAGATTTATAAAAAAAATATATTATTATCTTTCAATGGCTAATGAATGATTTAATTAAGTGTTAATTAATTACTATTTATAATTTTTTTTTAACTTAAATGTAAAAAATGATTGTATTCTTTTTAACATATTAAAGCTTCCTTTTCAAATGTGTGTTATTAGTAGAAATATTTGATTAAATGTTTGAGTAATGTAATGAAAGGAAGAAAATAATTTTGTATTTTTATCTGAATATATAAACTCCTGGGTATTTTAATAGTAGATTTTTAGAGGATAGGGATTACCTTTTATATATAAACTGTTAAATGGTTTTGTTTTGAATATCATTTAATTATTAATTGATGTGTTTAATTTTTCTAATTATAACTTGACATGTAATTCTTGGATCACTTGACCAATGTTTATTACACACGTTAGTGTGTAATAAATGTTAGAATTGGTTTGTAAATTTTGGGTGATAATTTAGAATAATGGAAAATTAAATTTTGCTGTAATTGTAGACTACCTGAGAAATTAATATCTGCTTAAATCAGTGTTGTGTATGTACTTTTTAATCGAGTTGATTTTAATGATTTATTTATAGTCTTGGTAACCTATATCCATTATTTGATGCGCATTATATGCAGGTAACATATTGTTTTTACATTAATAGTTGCTTTCACACTATTTGTGATAATTTGGATAACATATCAGAGTTACTTTCCCTGAGAAGTAAAAATATTTATTACACAACCAGTCTGTAGTGAGCAGAGTGAAGGTGTTGTTTGTAGGGTTGAATATCATTTCCATTTTAGTGGGCTCAGTGCATTGATGTGGCAGCACGTTTAGTTCGATGAAGAAAACAATTTCTTCACAGTGGGATACCAATTTCCCATTGTCAACACTCCTCAGTGACCCTAATAAGCCTGGCATGGATTATTGTAATTTTTCGAAGTGACTTTTACTTACAGCAGGTTACCTACAATCATATTATATTTATGACATTTAAAATACATATAGCCTATTTATATAAAACAATCTGTGCCTTTAATTTCAAAATTTACTCCATTTTTACACAATTAATAAATATCTGTAGTCTGTTCCCTTGGACCAGTAAATAGATATGTTGAATATTTGCAATTGACCTGAAGGAGAGAAAGCACAACACCACATAACTCCTGTATTTCCATTTTATTCTGGCTGGCACCCTATAACAGCTGCTAATTATGTTAATGAAATGAATCTTTTGTAGCATGTGAAAAAATGCCATGCCTGACCAGGATACAACCCTGAACATCTGAATGAAAGGCTAGCGTTCCACCAAGAGATCAGAAAAATGTTCTTAAAAATAAAAAAATTCTTACAGTATTAATTCATTAACAAAGTTTTCAAATTTTTTTAACTCTTGATATTCCTTTTGAATTTTTCATATCTTGTTCATTCCTTTTTGAAATTGTTTCTCTTAACATTTCTTTATAATTGTAAACTAAGCATAATTTTATAAAGTTTAATTTTTCTTTACATTACTGTTATGTATATCATTTCAAATTATAATCATAAATGTGAAGTTGAATATGAAGTTTATTTTTAAATCGTTAGTTAAATTTTAAAATAAATTTTACTTGGATATTTAGTAGTGATGTAAATATTTTTATACGATTCAAGTATAAGTATTTATAATAACCAGGAGTTAAATTACTCATTGCACATTTTATAATGATTATATTTTTCTTTAATTTTAATTATCAATTACTAAAACTTTTCAAATATGTACATATTTTTGTTTAATATACCGGATGATTCAAAAAGGACTTTATAAATTTAAAAACATATAAAAATTTATCGAGATAACTTACAGATTTATTTGAGGTCTTATTTTATAGAAACACACATAAAATTTGTCACCCAACATTCACTTTGTTTTGAGGTGGCTTCCATTTGTAATGAGAACTTGAAGTCGATTTCATTCCAGACTAGCCAGCAAGTCAGGTATTACCTCTGCAGCGGTGGTGTTAATTCAAAATCTTAGCTCAGTGGGCAAAGGTGGTACATAACCTGATCTTTAATAAGACCCTACAAGAAAAAATCTAGTGGGGTCAATCTGGGAAGTAAGCTGGCCATGCAAATGGACCTTCACGACCAAACCAAAAAACAACAATTACAAATAAATTCTACCTGGGATTCGAGTATCAAGAAAATCTCAAATTTCTAGGCAGTAGTGAATGGCATCCCGTCTTGCTGATAGTAATGATGTCCATCTTGATCATCATGTAACTGAGGAATTAGAAAATTTTGAAGCATATCCATATAAACGATACTGTTTACGGTTCCCTCCTTGAAGAAGAATGGGTTGTAGAATCTTTGTTTGCTTAAGACATAAAAAAACATTGACCTTAGGAGTATATCAAATATGCTGCAAAGTTTCATGAGGGTTTTTACTTCCGCCATATTTGGCAGTTGTGGTGTTCACCTTGTCACTGATGTGAAACATTAACTTATCACTAAAAATTACATTGTACAAAAATGTATCATCTGCAATTCTATACATCATTTGTACAAAAGAAATCCATCATTTGGACAAAACTGGAGCCGAGGAACTTTGTCATCATCTGTAACATGTTAAACTGTGGTTAGTTTACATGGTTTCGAGTGTTAATAGTTTACGTAAAAAAAACCAAACAGTCGTTTGTGGAATGCCAGTCTTACATGATACATGTCAGATTGATTTCTTTGAACTACGTGCAAAACTTTTTCCGAGTTGTTCCACAGCAGCTTCAGGGATGTGTGGACACATCCTGGTAATTTTATATATTTAACAGAACAACCTGTGTCAATGAAGGTTTGATGCCAAGAATAAATTGCCTACTAGTAAATTGTCATACTCTGAAAATTATTTTGAATTGTAGTTGCTCACTGCAAAACACACAGCAAGCACGTTCTGCAACAGTAAATGTATCCAATTTTAACAACACTGGTGGCAAAATTCAGTACTAATGAACAACATTAGTCAAAACTTCATGTGTTTTGCTATGAAATGAGACCCCAACTGAATCTGTAAGTTATCTCAGTAAATTTTTATGTGCTTTTAAAGTTATGAAGTCGTTTTTGAATCGCCCAATTTATGTATACCTGCATTTATTGTGCATTTGTTTGTCAAGAAATCGATATATGTAATTTATATTAGTAACTACTGTTTAATTTAAAAAAATAAAAAATACTCTATATTGGTAATAAGATTATATTTTGCTTTGGTTAAAATTTGTTAAGACCTGTTTTGTTATTGATGGTATTAATAATTGTAACTGATGCTTATTTAAAAATTATTTTAAATTAAATAATTGATAATTGGATAAAAACACGAGAAAGTTGTTGAATATATTTAATTTCATTTTTTATGTATGTATAAATTGTTAAAATTATTTTTTTTATTTTTAATATCTAAGGATTTTATAAGGTGGTATATTGGTTAGCTTCTAAATCAACCAGTTTCAGATTTGATTCTTGATGAAGGTTTGGCATTTTTTGTTTGATCATTTCATCTGTCTCATCTTTGATGTTAAAATATGTGTGGCAATGATCATAATAATGAAATTAAAATAATAAGATAAAAAAATGTAATTTTGAATTTAAATTTTATTATTACAACACACACTCATTATCATAATGTTGTATAATCTTCTCTCAGTTCATTTTTTTTATATATATACTTATCACTACATATACATGTATATTTGCACTCTTATACGTATCTAGTAATCAAACCTTATTTCAAATAATTTAGTACAATTTGTGTTTCTAATTTATTTTTCTATACAATTTATATGAACTGATTACATGGGAACATCTTTGCTATTAGGTTCCTAATGTAGGTGCAGCCATCCCTATTCATTTCCTATCACTCTTGATTTCTTGGTAATTTTGATTTGTAATCTCTTTCTTATGATTGCTACTTTGAAATATACAGAATAATAAATAGTCAACCTTTATTTGTAAAGAAAAAGTACTTAATTTCTCTTGAAAAAATTATGTGTTATTTTAAGATGTTAACTTTTTTAGATTTATTTTCTGCCAGTTTTTTTATTACATATTTATCATTTTTCTTCTTTCATCAAATTTGATTGATATTCATAATTAAATGTTCTATCAATGGTTGTGCATAGTATTTACACTATGCTGTTTTCTTTCAGCTAATTCACTATATATTTTTCTGTACTAATCATATTACTTCAGTTGGTGCTGTAAATATTAATTGTGTTGCACTAAAACACTTGCTGTGATTTATATTCTTTCCAGGTTGTAAAATTTCTTTTAATTATTGATTTTTTTTTATTTTGCTTTGAAACAGAGTAATGACTGTTGAATATAATTATTTCTGAATGTACTGGTAATTTTGGCCTATGTTTAACAATTTTATAATTGGTTATAATTGGAAATTATTGAAAAATCCTATCTGATGAAAACGTTTATAAAGTTATAAGTTAAATTTTATTATAATCATTTTTTCTGGAAAATATGAAATTAGTAATGTGATGTTTATTAAGGAAATTAAAAAAAATCTGTTGTTAATTTATTTATACTGAAGTTAAATTTCGTATGGTATTATATAAACAAAACAAAGATAGTAAATCTTTTTCATAAGAAAAGAATACTGATACTTTTATCTGTCAAATAAATTCACTCCTTTGTAAATTATAAGAGTAGAATAAATGAGATCAGCAATTTATTTTTATCAAACTAATGTAGAATAAATAAATGATTATTTTATTCAAATCAATTCATAATATTATCCTATCGTATCGCATCAGTAAAGTCCAATGTGATTTATCAGATATCTTTATTATTAAATATACATTAAAGGAATTAGAAAAGTGATATGATTACAGCAGTAATGTGATATTAGATTTAAAAACATGTAAAAATGAAATTCATGACAAGATTCACCCTTCAAAGGTTTCAAAATTCTGTCAAAATACATGATTAGCACATCAGGTGTTATTAAAAAAATAACTAATTTATTGATCAATAAACTAACTAATAATTATTAAAATAATTGTGTGTTATATATAAACTTGAGAAGGGAGTAAATTCATGCAATTCTAGACTATTAATTATATACTGCTACATCTTGATCTATTGTTGGCATTATTGAAAATATGTTTTTTGTTTTCACATAAGTATATCAGTTCTATTTTACTGCTGTAAAATGCCAAAAATATAATTAAATTTAAATAATTTATCAATTAGCCAGCCAAAATCATTTTCATTTGCTTAAATTTGCTCCTTTCCTTTTATGTTCATATTATTTAATTATCATAATTAATTTTAAAATAAGTCTTGTATAGAATATATTTTTTTATTAACTTAATGCTAAAATTTACAATCAAACAGAAGTAGTTTTTTTTATTGAATCAGTGCATATAAGTGTGTAGGTCTACTCACTTTTGGCATTAAAATAAAATGTTTATTATAAAAAACACAATTTTTAAAATATTTATATATTTTTTCATTACTTTTTCTATTTTTGATTTTCGTAATCAAAAAATTGTTTCTTGTGTACCTGATACATATTTATTACATTTCTTACATATTAATGAAAATAAGGAAATTAATTGCTAAAATTTTTCATTGTAATATGAAATAAATATATATTCTACTTAGCTTTTTTAATTTTATAATATTTTAAAATATAGTAGAAAAGTAAAAGTTTAAAAATTTGGAAACTTTTTCTGTAAAATTTTTGACATAATCTATCATACAGAACTTTTTTTTTATAAAATTAGCTGAATTCACTGCCTATTAGATAGAATTCAACTTATAAATAAATACACTTGGAGTATTGTTATAGCCAGTTAAAGGTTATTATTATTATTATTACTATAATGATTATAATTTTTACTTTTTTTTATACTTTGCCATTACAAATATAGTCACTTCTCTTATGGAAAGCAATATTTCTGATTGTGAAAGTACACTTTGCAAACTTTCAACTATTTATTTATTTATTATTAGAAAGATTGTACCCTATTAGTTATATAAGAGCACTCAAAATTTATTTATTCTCTCTCTTTCTCTCTCTCTCTCTCTCTCTCCCTCTTTGTCTCTTTTCAAGTTCACAAATTTCAACATTTCTTTCTGTTCTAAATCAGCTTCACTTTTATTTTTTTTTAATTTTATGACCTATAATTTAATATTGTTTTTTCTCCTTCTCAGTGTTATTTGTTCTTAAAATTTTTTTTTAACTACTTTCCTACTTTCTCTTTCATTTTTGAAATCCATTTAACTATACATCCATGAAAGTCGAAATATTTATATTCTGATTCATTACTTTTCCATTGTTTAATAGTCTTTTAATTATATATTCAATGGTTTGTCACCAAATGGCTTCGACGGCACATGGCACTGTATAACCTTGTAGTAGCCCCAAGAAGGGCTGTTGTTGTCATCCATTGGCTTCGACAGTTTGTTGTAATTTATAAACTTGTGATAGCCCTGAAAAGGGTTGCTTTTGTCGTTGGCTCTAAGAAGAGCTGTTGGGTCTGGAAGCTGGTCTCCGACAAAGTTGATTTGGCTGTAGTTGGGAAGTTGCGGCTCATTCATTGAAATAAGACAGGGCTTCCCTTTAGTGGCAGTTGGGTCCCCACTACAACGTAGCAGTGGTAGCTCCCAGTGCCAGCATGGCCAAGGCGGTTCTCCCTGAGTGATCCCACACTGAACCGGCTTCTGCTGCTGAGTCCACCGGCCAGCGCAATTGATGTCCAGCAAGCTGGAGCGGGTAGGTAGCATCCGCATCTAGTGATTTCCTCAACGGGGAAGCTGGCATCCACTAGAAGGTCCCACTTTGAGGCGGCCAGGGAACTTCTGTCTTCTTTCATCTTCTTCCTCTTGGTCTTCTCCAGGTGGTCATCGATGATGAATTAAGAATTCACTCTCGTGCATGCTCTTTTATTGGAGCCTGAGAGTGGTGGAGCCGCTATGGTGGGAGAACTGCGCAAAGGGAGTGACAATGCCAACACATATGTGTGCTGTGCTCCCACTAATATCTGATCTGCTACCATTGCCGTTCGCCAATATTAGGTTAGGCATATATGTGGTAACAGGTTAAATTATAATGAGTTGTGGAGATGTGATGTCATCAGATTTACTTTTATAATTTATATTAAAAACACTGATTTTATTCTAATTTGTTAATTACCTCTGACTTTTGTAAAATTATCTTAAACGTCTTACTATTATCAGGTTAAAAATTCAGCAAAAATTGTTTTGTACCATTTTTTTAATTTCATGGAATTGAAATATGCTTCATACAATTTTTTTTATAGGACGTAATACTACTAATTTAGATTTCTGGTAATTGATTGAAATCATTTGTGATGTTAAAAATAAGTCATGTATTCGTTTATTTTTTTTATACTGAATTATAAAACCCTACTCAACAGGAAGATTGAGTAACTGATTTCATTATTATTATTATTATTTGTAATTATATCTTTTTTAACCTCCAGAATCACTGTTAGGTCTTACTTCAGAGGATGAGATGAATGACAAATGTGTGTGTGAAGATGCTATACTTGACCGGGATTCGAACCCAGGACCTCCAGATGAAAGGCTGAGATGCTACCATTCGCACCATGGAGGCCAGCGTAATCATATCTTGAGATTATATAAGTGATAATGTTTTTAATTTTAGGTATGATACATAGACTAAAATTTAATTTTTTAAACAATGATTGTATTTTAAACGTATAACCCAGTTAACATCATTTTTATTTATAATAATTACCCTTTCTTCCCGTGCTTTATATATTTTCTTTGGTTAACTAACCCATCAAGTTTAGAATAGTTATACCAAAGTAGTTATATTCCATTCATGGATTTAACCAGTTTTGCTAAAATAAAGGTACTAGCTGTATAAGAGAATAAAAATTCAGATTTTTTACATTTCATTTCACTGATATTCTTCTGTTCTTTTACATACATATCTTCTTTATTTTTGTCTTATTCTATGTCCTATGAGATTGGTTTTTCATTTTTAATTTAAAATGTCCCTGAATTCAATTTCTTCCTAATTTCTCTAACCCCCATCTCTCACATGTCCATTACTATCTTATCTTTTCAATCTTAACTTGGATAACTTTTGAATCTCATTTCCAACAGTTTCTTTACATGTTGTCCAAACTGTTATGGTCTAAATTCTTGCAGCTTTCTGCAGATAAAGGTTGACATTTTCTCTGTAAAAAAAGGCCTGTAATATTGATAATTTCTGTAATTTTTTATTTTTCCCTTTCTCATCCATTTTGGAATTTTCATATCTACCATCTCCATTTTTTGACCTTATATTTTGTAAATGCCTAAGTTTTATACTATATTGTTGACCTCACCATTTTTATGTACATTTTTCATTTTGTCTTTCAATGTATTTGTTGTCACACTGCACATCTCTTACTTTTCCATTTCATTAAATCACTTTCTATTTCTTTAACCCTTTATCTTTCTCTACATTTGAGCCTAAGTATAGTACTTGAATTAATTTTCCTTCTGTAGTTTTATAAGAATTCTTATTGTCCTTTCAATGTTGTGTTATTGCTCTGCTAAGTTTTATACTTATCTTTTTCAGAACCTTTATCTCCATTTTTCACTTTCTTTTCAAATTTATTAGATTGTGTTTCACAAACTTATATGTATATATATATATATTGTTTTTATTAGTTACATTAATGCTTTACACTGGTTACATTAATTGCTTTTATCAGTGCCAGATTCCAACTGAGATTTTCCTTTTATGAAGTGTGATATTTGAACTCTTTATTATTTCAATTTTAAAACTCATAAATCAGCTGATTTTGAAATCAAGAGTTCTCAGGTTCGAATTCTAGTAAAAATAGTTGCCTTTATTCAAATTTGAATACTAGATCATGGATGTCGGTGTTCTTTGGTGATTGGATTTCAATAACCCACACATCTCAGGTATGGTCGGCCTGAATCTGTACAAGACTACATCTCATTCACACATCACGAACAAGGGATACAGATGCCTACAGGTCCAAATCCAGAAAGCTGCTTGGGTTATCTGGAGACCTCCATAATATTCTCATGAAAACAACATTTTAATTTTTAATAAAATCCTTTATTTTTAATTTTCTAATAATCTGAATAAAATGATATAAAATACTTAACTGTTATTTTATTTAAAATTATATTTATAAATATAAATTACAAGTATAGATTATAATTTATAGTGCAAACAGGTAAGTAGAATTACTGAATAAAGTTACCAAAATTATAATTTTTTTCTACAATTTAACAATTACTATATTAATTTTTTACATTGAAGAGTTAGAATTGATTTGTTGAACGGTATATATTGTTTAGATGTAATTCTTAAATGGCATATATTTTTATATTTAAACTAGAAAAAAAGTACAGGTTAATGCATTTTTCTCTTACAAATGCTTTTATTTTTCATAAATGTTATAATTATTAATGTAATGTAAAGGTATGTACGAATATATTGCTCATAAGTTGTACTGTTATATTTTTATTTATTTTCTTATGTTGAATATCCCTTATATGATAATATTTTCAATCATTTTATTAATTATTATAAGTATTATGTACTGATCAGAATGAAAAGATCATTTACCATTATGAATAGTTGTTTTTAAGTTACCTGCATCTTCATGTCTTAAAATTATTAGAAATTATTTAAAAAAATTATAATTCATTGTGAATTGAGTTATTTTATTAATGTACAACAAAGTAATACTATAAACTTGAACATGTTAAATAGGATAGTTTGTATCATACACTTCGTATAATTTTTTTTTAACAATTAGGATCTCCACTTAAACTGCTGGTATAACATGCCTTGACAACCAACTAAACCACAACATAGCTTTTAAATCCATTACTAAAATCATTTAAATATTACTATATTATCCTAGTGAAATAAAATCAAAATAAATAAATTGAAATGGCACATAAACTTAAGCGGTTTAATTTTATATTCCAATAATAAAAAAAATATATAAATACAGTGAAGAAGAAAACTTCAAATTAAAAGAACTTCAACATGTGTACCTACTTTCAAATAAGGTCCTTAACACATCCAAATAATTTACATTTATAACATTATTTCATGCTTATTTTGATAACCATATTAATTTTTATCTTTAAAGAACTGATACTACCACATTCAATTATTAGAATATTTTTCAAAATTTTGTAGTATAATCGCTTTACCCATAAAAAATGTAGTACTTTTAACATTGAGTTTTTAAATTGTAACAGTTAATTTAACTTAAAAATTGAAACCAGCCAGTTACAAATTAATACTAGACAGTAGTATTAAAATCTGATGTATTCTACCGTATGTAGCTCAAGTTTGTTTTCAAAATAAAAATTTGTTTGATTTAGTTAATTAATTTTAAAAAAATATTAATATAACTTCCAGATTCTATGATTAATATATTACTAACCTAATTAAAAATTTCCTGTTACTCATTAAATTTAAATATAATATTTTGGATAATATGATATTTAATAAACAGCAGGAAAATGTTATCCTCATTTCACCCATGAATTCAGTTATTTACATTAAAATTAATTTATATTAAATTAGTGTTATTATAGTTAAAGAGTATGAACAGAAGATCAGTACAAAGAAAAGAGATAAAAATACAAATTTGAAAATAAAACTAATGTTTGTATTCTAATTTTAGGCCAAATGAATCTATTACTATCATTATGAACTTTGTATGAAGCGGTCCAGATGATTAAGTGCTTGTTTTTCCGTGGGAATATGTTGATAGTTTAAGGCCAGGATGAACCAATTAATTCTTTTATGTGAAATAAAAATAAATCAGATGAAACAAAAGCACAGGTTAAACATTAACCCTTCTTTAAACTGTCCTCTATAACCATTTAGTTGTTGAGTTATAATTAACAGCACCTCTATAAACCAGATTATAACAATCTACTATTACATGAACAAGGATTGCAGGTTCCAGATGCCTACAGGCCTCAATTCAAGAAAGTTAGACTAGATATCTGGAGACTAATGGAATTTTGTACAAGTTATTCATTCATTAGAAACCAATTGATCAAGTGGCAGTTAATAAACTAGAAAGGTTAATTTTTATTCATTTTATGTGAACCCATTTTTAAAAGGTTGTTTTTTTTATCTAGTTATGTCCATTTACTAGTGGTATAGTTATAAACAAATTAAGCAGATCCAATCTTGATAATCAATGCTTTTCCATTCCTTTTTCTCAATTGACTTTGTTCTCTTATTTCTCTTAGCAACTGATTTTTTAAAAAAAATAAATGTCTTTCCAGCATTATATTCTTTACATCTTTTCTTCTATTTCTTTCAGTTAATATAATCAAATAGCTTCTGTGATTGGTATGCTTATCAAAATAGCAGACTTCTAATCATGTCAGGTTATCTTGCATGACCCTTTTTTAGGCAGTGATTAAATCAGTGGGCCTTACCACAGAACTTTACTTCTGTTGTACAATAATATTAGAAGCTAAAGCAGTTTTTAGTTATTAGATGTAAAATAAGTTTTCACTTTTTCCAGTGAAACAGATTTGAAATACTTTTGCCAGTTTTTTTTTATTGCTACAAAGAGGAAATTTTATTTTCATCTACCTGGAAGTGTCATATATTATATGATGCTAAAAAAATTTTTATATAATTTTAATTATTTATATCAAAGTGTAAGTGTAATCGATTAAAAAAATTGTGAGAAATTACTTTATTTTAAACACATTCCTAAAATGAAAAAACCAGAAAATGTATGAATTGTACAATTATGCGACTTATTACTCTTTAGAAAAAAATTATTCTTTAAAACAGAGATTATTATTGTAGGATGTTAATTACCAAAATGTTGGTACACATGTGGCAATGAACAGGGTTAAACTGAACTAGAATTATGCTATTAAAGGATTGTTCTTTTGATAATTAAAAAATTACAATTAATTTAATATACATTGTTTAAAATATCATGTAACATGTATATCTAATTATTTTTTTAAACTTTGGTTAATAAGTTGTTGAATAATTAACTAATTTAAAAAAGTATGTTAATAATCTTTGTGTTTTTCTTATTATGGTTCTACTAGCTGAGGGGGCTCCGCCCCCTGGACTCTTAATGCATTCATATCCTCATGTTTGTGAGAATATTAAGTTCTTTACAGATATTCAGTACAGAAAAAAAAGATTAGTAATTTTACATAATTGTATTTCTGTTGCCATTGTGACAAAAATAAAAATTTGAGCACATATCAAACAAACGCACCATATTTTTTAATTGTAGAAAATATTCTATAAAAGTAATGAATTAATATCATTTATTAATTTTCAAACAGTCTAATTGCTATTAATTGTAGTCAGAAAGATGATTTTCCCAATTGTAATTTCAAATAATTTTAAGAGAAATAATTCATGAAACTGCTAATGAAGGATAGGTTTATGTGATCTTTTCATTTATAAACACTTTTGGCGATTAATTTTTATTGTTAAAAATTATGCTGAACAATTTCATCATACAGTTTTATATTTTATAAATAAATTTTATTTGATTTTCAACTAATAGTTAAGATTAATGAATCATATATATATATATCTTATATTAATGAATCATATATCAAATATATATATATATATATTTTTTTTTTTAATAACTTAAGTTTTTATTTTTCTTAATTATTTTAATATTACTGTAAAACTAAAACAAAATTTTACATTATGCATGATTATTTTTCATTTTTTAGTATTAAAAACAGTTTATCCATAATTATAAATTGTTTATTATATGGCCTATTTATGTGTTTATTAATGTGTTAAACTTTGAATAACTTAGAATTAGAATGTACTTTTTTAATTTTAATTTAATATATGAGCTTATATTTAAATAACTTAGATATGTTTTAATCAAGTTATTATTTGCGTATCATAATCAAATATATTTGTAAATCATTAAAAAAATAATAAATTATTATAATATGTAATGGCAAAAGTATTATTAGATTGCCAATTATTCGTATAAATTTTTGTAAATAGGATTGTAATACTGTATAAATATATATATATATATAATATAAAAATAGTTATGAATTGTATTCTTTAGTATTAATTAATTATATTAATAAAACAATTATCATTTATTAAGGTGCAGGAGTTTCTAGGTGCTTCCACTATTATTGAGCCTCATATGTTGGACGATTTAACATTGCTCAATGGCGTCTTTTTTTGTTTTGTTTATTTTTTTAATTACTAGATAGATACTATTAAATAATTATAATAATAATTAACGATCAGAATTGATTATATTCACGTATTATTACTGTGGATGATGCCTGTATTTGTACATAGTTTATATATAAATATATTATATTGAGTATGATAATATATGTACTTGATGATGTAAAATTATGGAAGGTTGACTGTTAAATATATTTGAAATGTGAATTACCCCTGTGTGTTTTAATTTATGTATGTGTGTGTGTTTTGTATAGATAAATGAATAAAATCTGTATAGTTGTTATTAAAAATGATAATATGTAATGGGGTGTCAATTTTATTTGTTTGTATGATTGATCGATTAATTAATTGTTTGAAAGATGACGTTTTGGATAATCATTGAGTTGCCTTTGATCTGTAAATAAACAGCCTTTTCCATTTATGTAAAATTTTGTTCTTTATTTGATTACTTTTTTACCTGTTTATTGTCTTCCTGTGGATTTTTTTGTAACTATTTTGGACAAAAATTAAATTATTATGGTTTACATAATATTCTTCCTGTGTATATTTACGTTGTACATCTAGGGTTGTTAGGAAAGTTTTTGATCTGATAATAAGATGGAGCAACTAACACAAGGAGTTAGTTGCTAATTTGTGGTTATTGATTAAAGCTAATAACTTTTGACATGCTGCTTTAAAGTACTTTGTTTTAAAAGGATTAACTCCGATTCCACTTCAAAGGGTCGTTACCAATTGTTTTCATTGCTAAAATAATAGGCTGCTGAATTAAATATCCATTCATGATGAAAGCTCAAGATCACCAAAATTCATAGGCAAGTCCGTGATTAGTTTGCTGCAGATGATGTGCCACTTCATCGATAGTTACTCGTTTGTCTAAGAAAACCAAGTCACGTGCATGCTCAATGTTTTCCTCATTTGTGGCGGTAAACGGTCGTCCGGCTCCTTCGTCGTGCGATACACTTGTGCAACCGTTTTTGAATTTTTCAATCCATTCGTAGACACTCCGTTGCGGGAACACACTGTTCCCGTACTTTACCAAAAGTCTTCGATGAATTTCAGCCCCTGATACATCTTCCGACCACAAAAGACGGATTGCTGACATTGCTCTTCTTTGGTGCAAACAGAAAGCGGAGCAGCCATGGTTAATGGCAGGGCAGCAATAATCGAACTAACCTAGCAGTATCAAACTTGTACAGACATAACAACAATTAAACCACGCATGCATCATCTATGCAACATGACAGTACCATCAATATAAACAAAAATATAACTAAATTTCAGATAATAATTGACTTACCATCATGTCATTTACAGTAAGCCAGTGAATTACCATCAATATTATGTTACAATTTCAGTTTTTGCATTAGCAAGTCAATATATGCTGATATACCATTAGCATTAATATTGCATAAAATTATCTATATTTTTATATTTGTTTATTCTCAAAGTGAGAACAGTTACGCCCGATTACAGACACTTTATAGTAGATGAATTTTACAGCATATGAAAAATGTAAACCCGAATTTTAGTTCATATCCAGAACCTTTTGAAAAAGGGAGGGATGCTATGACTTCGATATGGAAGTCAGGAAAGTGGCAGAAGTCGAGAGTTCTAAGGTTTAAATCCTAGTAAAGGCAGTTACTTTTATACAGATTTGAATACTAGATTGTGGATACTGGTGTTCTTTGGTGGTTGGGTTTCAATTAACCACACATTTCAGAAATGGTTTGGTTGACCTGAGACTATACTTCATTTACATTCATACATATCATTCTCATTTATCCTCTGAAGTAATATCTTATGGTGGTTCTGGAAGCTAAACAGAAAAATAAAGAGAACTAATGTTACTGCTAATTAATATCCGATAAAGTAATAAAAGCAGGATTAAAAAAAAAACACAAATTTCATAACTATAATCTATATATTAAGTGCAATCAGGTATTGTAAACACTACTTATTGAAACCGCTTTCTGCCATTAACCATGGTTGCTCCGCTTTCTGTTTACACCAAAGAAGAGCAACGTTCAGCGATCTGTTTTTTTGTGGTTGGAAGGTGTATCAGGGACCAAAATTCATCGAAGACTTTCAGTACAGTACGAGAACAGTGTGTTGCCACAACGGAGTGTCTACGAATGGATTGAAGAATTCAAAAATGGTTGCACAAGTGTTACGCATGACGAAGGAGCCGTTTACCGCCACAAGCGAGGAAAACATTGAGTGTGTACGTAACATGGTTTTCTTAGGCAGACGAGTTACTATTGATGAAGTGGCACATCGTCTGCAGCAAATTAGTCACGGTTCTGCCTACAAAATTATCCATGACAGACTTGGGTTTCATAAAGTCTCTGCAAGATGGGTCCTAAAACAACTCACACAGATCCATAAACAAACAGGCATGGATATCTGCAAAAAACATTTGGATCATTATGGTAATGAATGGGACATCTTATTAGACAGAATCATCACTAGTGACAAAACATGGATCCATCATTATGAGCTGGACAGTAAACTGCAGAGTATGGAATGGAAACATCCAAATTCGCCCTGCAAAAAAAGTGCAGTTTTCCTGCAGTCCACAGGAAAACTGATGCTTACTGTTTTTTGGGATTCACAAGGTCCAGTACTGGAGCATTATGAGGAAAGGGGCACAGCAATAAACAGTGCCCATTACAGTGAGATGCGTACTGCCATGCTGAAGCCTGCAATTTGAAGCAAACACAGAGGACTGCTGTCGAAAGGTGTTTTGTTGTTGCACGACAATGCCCGATCACATACTGCTGCCCGCACTGCTGAAACGCTCCAGAAACTCAACTGGCTCATCCTCCATATAGTCCTGATCTTGCCTCTCCTGACTTTTCTTTTTCCTGTTTAGCCTCTGGTAACTACCGTTTAGATAATACTTCAGAGGATGATATGTATGAGTGTGAATGAAGTGTAGTCTTGTACATTCTCAGTTCGACCATACCACTGAGATGTGTGGTTAATTAAAACCCAACCACCAAAGAACACCGGTATCCACGATCTAGTATTCAAGTCCGTGTAAAAATAGCTGGCTTTACTAGGGCCTGAACGCTGGAACTCTCGACTTCCAAATCAGCTGATTTGGGAAGACGCGTTCACCACTAGACCAACCCGGTGGGTTGTCCCTCCTAACTACCACTTGTTGGTCCACTCTAAGAGGCATTAAGGGCCATCAATTTACCTCGGACGAAACAGTGAAAGAAGTGGTGCATTCCTGGCTCTCAGCTCAACCGAAAACCTTCTTTTAAGCTTTTGCAACGATGGACCAACTGCGTTGAAATGCAAGGGGACTATGTTGAAAAATGATGTACATGTAAGTTTCCTGCTTGTGTTGCAATAAAATTTATAACTGCATTGCAGGTACTAATTGACTTACCCTCGTAGAAGAAAAAAGAAATCAACCTACCCAGACTCAAGTTAAAAACACTGGATTTAGTGAACTCATCATCGCAAATCTTCTAATTTCGAAGTCAAGAGTTCTAAGGTTCAAACCCTAGTAAAGGCAGTTTGTTTTATACAGACTTGAATACTAGATCGTGGATCTAGTGTTCTGTGGTGGTTGGGTTTCAATTAAACACACACCTCAGGAATGGTCAACTTGAGAATGTACAAGACTACACTTCATTTACATTCATACATATCCTCATTCATCCTCTGAAGTAGTACCTTACAGTGATTCCAGAAGCTAAAGGGAAAAGAGAGTTAACACAACTATCTTTGGGCAACAATCATTTCTTAATTATTAATTTCATTAATATTAATTAAACCTGGTCTACTGTAAGAGTGAATAATGGTGTTGTTTTATTAAAAACATATAATAACCAAAATATTAGTTTGACATTTGTATTTCTATTTACTCATTTATGCTCATGCAAATTTTACAAATCATCATAACACAAATGTTAGATTAATTACTCTTTAAAAATAATAACAATTTTGAAGAAATTATTTAAAAGATATTTAAATGTGCTAATATTAATAATAGGCAAACTCAGTCAAGATACTTGTGTATATTGAAAGCAGATAATTTAATGGAACAGGATAAATGGAACAAAAGGATGTATGTGAATGAAAAAATTTCTCTCTTAATCATTTCTATGAAGCAATCAAATAATGATGCAAATCATGTAATAAATTTTGTTTGTTATTAGCAGTATTTTGTAACTAATTTCACAATCTGTAAAAACCCAGTGTGATAATAATAAAGGAGAATAATCTACGAGTATTTAAATAAACCACATCTTCCTTGAACTTGGGTGTATTTAAATAGTTAAAAATATTAATTTAAGCATGTGAATATTTGTTTTATCATGTGTAAGGAAAGTAGTAAATATCAAGAGATTGACAAAAATTGATCGATATTACCTTCCAAAAGTATGTAGTTATTAAATTTACATAATGAATTATTTTTAAACAGTAATTTACATGAATCATATAAATTAATGTTTAATAAATTAAAAATTCTAACTTATTCGTGCAGTTATATTTATGAATCTGTTTGTTATTCTTAAAACAATAACAATATAATCCATTTCTATCAAAACAGACTAAATTAATTTTACTCAACACAGAATTTCAGGGTACAAAAATTACACTGCTTACAATACTTCTTTAAATAAATTATCAATCCATTTAGAAGAGCCTCCTATAACTTTTTTGAAGTAAAATTAAAAGATTTTTGTTTTAAAGGCACAATATTACCTGTAGATGAGTTCTTAAGTAATTCTAATTAAATGTAATTTTTTATAATTACCCTAAATTTTAGCATATTTACATGACAAGTATAAATAAGTATGTACTTTAATTTTTATTGATACCTGTAATTTTTTTTATCTTGTTTTATTTTAAGTAATACCCTCACATAATTATACACATGCATTTATTATTTTTAATTTTTATAATCATTTATTTCTATCTTTATTTTTATTAGTTGTGTAATTTGTGATCCTGGTTCTTATCAAGATTTTACTGTGGTCTCCCTAATTCTATCTAAGCAAATATTGTGGCACTTTCTTTTATTAATCTCAGTGTATCTTACCTACTTATTTATGATATTTAATCATAAACCTATGTGATATGAGCTACTTGATATTGTGATCTATATGATATTTAATCATGTACACTCAGAATGAAATATCTACTTAATTTTTTAGATTTTTCTGTTAATTTGATCCTTCTATATTTTATAAAATTCATTATTTTCATATTACTTACCGCAACACAACAAAAAATGTTATATTCACAATTTTCTTTACTTTAGGAGGCTAAAATTTTGCTAAGGTACTTAGAATATTATCAGACAGTACACTGTATGATTTTTAAAAAATATAATTTTAATCAAAATTATGTCATGCTGTCCAAAAAAAAAAAATAACTGTAAGAAGCTTGTATACTGAAATATATGGGTGGGCTGCAATAATAGACCTATGCTGATTTTTCTTTTACTATTACTTATATTTGTTCAATCGTATACAGAAGTTGATATTATGAACAAGATTATTTTACTACCACTTTTCTATTGAAAGTATACATTTACATTTAGTCACCTTTTAAATATTACAAATAATTAACTAACTCATTTTCAAACTACATGAAAATGTTCTTTCAAAAGATCTTTTTTTTTTCTGCAATGCACCTGCCTTAAATGTATATGGAGTTAGCTTGTAATAAATTATAGTAATTTTAGTTCTTACAAATTAATATCCATCCCATCTCTCTTTTTTCTATTTAGCCTCCGGAACCACCATAAGGTAAGAGGATGATACATATGAACGTAAATGAAGTGTAGTCTTGTACAGTCTCAGGTAAACCATTCCTGAGATGTGTGGTTAATTGAAACCCAACTACCAAGGAAGACCAGTATCCACAATCTAGTATTCAAATCCATATAAAAGTAACTGCCTTTAGTAGGATTTCAACCTTAGAACTCTACTTCAAAATCAGCTGATTTGCGATGACTAGTTCATCAGTAGACCAACCCAATGGGCTATTCAATCCATCTGAATGAATAAAACTTATGTAATAAATAACATTGTTTTTCTGAATTACTAGACATTGCTTTCATGAATCAAAATCAGCCTTTTCGTACTAGACTTCTAAACACATGCAACGTACACAACATTAAATGCCTTAAAAAATATGTACTATTTTCTAACTTTCGTGGAACTTTGATGAAATGAAACAATTCTTAAAAATTAGTAATTATAAAATGTCTTGTTTTCAAATATCAGAACCTTTTCTTCCATTCAGTCACATCTTCAGTGGAGTAGTATTGTTACTAATGTGCTCATCTGAAAAAGGTTAGGAAATTCCTCTGATCTACATCAAGTTGGACTTGCTGTAATATTTTATTTTATCAATTTTGTTTTGTAAAGTTTGTTATTCAAAAGATTGGAGATATATTCATCCATAGATATGAGAAACAAATACATACTACAGAAACAATAGAATTTTACAAATAACATAATAGAAATGAACAAATGTACAATGACATTAATCACAACAAGTAAATAAACTACAATTAATTCTCATAATTAATTTCTAATTAATAATTTCTAATTTAATAATAATAATTTCTAAATAAATAATTTTAAATAAATTTAATAATTTCTTTTTTTAATTAATAATTTCATAATTAATTTCTCATATCCCATAGATATGAGAAACAAATACATACTACAGAAACAATAGAATTTTACAAATAACATAATAGAAATGAACAAATGTACAATGACATTAATCACAACAAGTAAATAAACTACAATTAACAGGTAATTTTTTTTTATATGTAGCACATAAATACCGAGATCTCGATACACTTAAACAATTAGTTTATAAAAACCTTAAATTCCATTTTAAATAAACTTACACAACAAATTTAAGGGATTTTCTTATATTTTTAAAATGGACATCATTAAAATTGTGCTGTCAGTTACTTCTCTGAAAGAACCATCTTTGTAAGGTTCTTAGGAAGAAATGTTTATAGTATTTTGAAAATGAGTCTAACAGATAATCGTTTAAAATTTTTAACAGATTTTTGCTAATTGTAATAAAATCAATAAATACCTATACTCATTTTAATTTTAATGGGTAAAAAAAATTATTAAATTAACTTATCTAAGATTGTTTCCAAACCAGGTTTAATTTTATTATCTTAGTTTTATAAAATGTCTTAAGATGTATATATTAGTTAAAGTAATAATTAAAAAATGTTTACTAAACCTAATATAATATAAAACAAAAACTATTGCCATTTCTATGTCGTTGAGTACTTAATGTTTCAAATATTAATGAGGTTAGATTGACATTATCATCCTAATTTTATTTAAATCCCTCTTAGGTGTAAATTTTACTGAAATAATATTTAATCTATTTTTTTTTTTATTTTAAGTAAAAAATTTAATCTATTTTTTTTTTTATTTTAAATAAAAATATAGACATTGCTCTTATCTATATTTATTTAAATTAGTAAAAGCACACTTTTAGTTGCATCTTTTCCCTAAACTGATCAATTTATAGCCTTCTGTAATCATCTAGATGTTATATTATTGTAAAAATGCCCACACGGTTGAAAACTTCATTGTTACAGTAAAGATGGATCAAAAAGAGGAGGTAGTAAAGAAATAATTAGGGCCATTAAGTTTTTTGTTTGAAAAGTTTAATTTCCCTTTTATTCACTTATTAAGATTTAGGAGAACTCTAGCAAACAGATTGGTTTGTTGGTTGCAGGGGGGGGGGGGGAATAGGAGAGTAATTTTTGTAAATATTAAAAAAATATTGTTTTAAAAAACGTTTTAAAGCAAAAAAATTGTTGAAATTTGGTTTCTTGTTTTACTCATCATGGTAAAGAATAATCAAGTTATGATGTTATTCAACAAACTAGACAACACTAAACTCTTTAATCAACAGTAGATTACCTATCCACACTAAGTTTTATTTTTGATTTTTTTATCCCTTCCTGTCATAAGAGCCTTTTAGTGGTTCTCAATGTTCAGAGGTGTATTAATCACCCCTGGCAGACTCAACTGGTTATATTATTCTTCTTACTGTTATTTACAGACTACCAGAAGCCACTTATGCAGTAGAAACACTCTTCCACCTGAATGAACCACCAAAGACAGACAGACTCCAGAAAATCAAAAGAAGAATTGTAAAAACCTGCATCAATAAAAAGTACCAGAAAGACAGGCAGTGGTGGATTATGCCCAACCAAGTCGTGTCCAAAGAGTTAGAACACATCATTGATACCATGTATAAGAGGAGACTAGGATTCTTTGGACATACGAGGATGCAAGATTCAAGACTTCTGAAACAACTAGTATAGTACAATCTCAACTTGAAAAACATCTCCAGACAGGATGCAGATAGATCAGAGAAATAAGAGAGGATCTGATGGAAATCGGTCTTACACCAGAAGACACCACAGTAAGATAAAATTAAACAAGAAAATCAAGTCAAGAACAAAAACACTTGCTTCACGCTCACAAGAAAAAACTCAACACAAACATTTTCAACCTAGAAATGGTACAAAGTTCAGAATGTATGGGGAGGACTGCAAGGCCCACACAATCCCATCGAGGAGACTTGGATAATGGACTGACTAAGCTGATCCTATGTGGTCACAAAAGATAATAATTATAATATACAAGCTACAATCTCTGACAAAAAAAAATTATTGTCAATGTTTATGTCTTTTATACTGATGAAATAAGATGTGAAGTAAAGAGAATTATGAAAGCTGTATGTGGTGTTTGTAATTATTTGGAATGTCCAGTTTTAATAATAGACATTGTGAACCGTGTTTACTGTAAAGCTTATCATAGAACTAACTATATATTAAATGAGATATGAAATATGAATATACTGTAGCCCAAATTAATTCAAAGTAATAATCAACTCTTGAGTTGAACTATTATTGTAAATCAATTTTATTTATTATCTCTCTAATGCTATTCTTAATTATAGCATTGTTTTTTTAAGCAATACAAACTTGTACAAGTAATTTTATTCATTGTGGATTTTATTTATCTAAGATTTTAATAATGGTTTGATACACAGTGTAAAGCACTTCTGAAAACTGATATACGTATTACTGTAAAATATTTTTACAGAAAATGTTTTTATAAGAAACATTCATCTTTATTGATGGAAATCTACTCATCATCAGTTAACTTGCTACTGTGTCTAATGACAGCAAATTGCCATCCTTGTATCTCTGTATTATTTGTTAATTATTATTTTATCTAATTATTATTATTTTTAATTCAAAAAATAAATAACAGTTCTTTGTGAAAATAAGTAGTTTTACTTGTTTACGTGTGATTGTACATTTCTGCATTAGGAAGTTGTACAAAACTTAAAATATATAAAAAATTAATTTAAGAGATAATTGAAAAATAGAGGTATTTTCTTTATTGGTAGTTTCTGCAACTAATTTTATTATTATTATTATATATTTAAGCTTTAACACAACTTCCTAATACAGTAGTAGTAAAATTACTTATTTTCACGCAGAACTGTTATCTTTTGTTAATTTGCTCTTCCCTTCTTTAGTGATTGTTATTTTCTTTCTTCTTAATAAAGTTTTGCTTTGTTTGATAAAACCTTTCTAAGTTTTAGTTCTGGAGAAAAATTTAAAAGATGTTCTCCTGGAAATTACAATTGAAGTAATTTTAAACATCATGACTATTGCTAAGCTACCAATTATACACTGTTAACAAAAAAATTTTCTTTGTATTAATACTTCTTATTTAACTCTTACACACTATAAACAAACCAACATTGCCTACATGAGTGTCAAACCAAAATATGCTGTATATTTTACCATGCAATTTACATTCACACATTCATTTATTGTTAATTGTAGTTTAAGAATTAGATATACTTATAACATTTTAGGTTGTGACTTTAGCTTTATGTATGAGAATAATTGATTATATGAATCAGTTTTAATATTTCCTTTTTAAATTATCAAGTTTTTCTAAACTATACTAAACATTTTGTTTTAGATCATCTGAATGTAACATGCTTTAATACTAGATCCTGTCCTCTCTATTCTGTACCACTTTTTATCCTTAATAGTAGAACTATATAAAAAACTTTCAGTTATCTGTTTTCTACATATTCTAATTTTTATTTTTCTGCTTGATATCTGGCACTTTGCAAGAGCTACCAATAAGGAAATCAAATTTCATTTTTTTAAAGTTTGTATGGTAATTTAAAAATTATCCTGGCTTACTACTTCAAACTAATTCCTTGTATTTCTCCCAGCACTTTTTCACTGTTGGTAATTTCCTGAAATTCTGTTTACGTAATGGAGTCCTGCAGCAAATTTTTTTTAATATCTTGCATCTGCAGTAATAAAATTTGAAGAGTAGAAAGGTTAAAAAACAACAATTGTTGAATATTTTGTGGAAATAACTGTTTGATAAGTATTGGTACTTAAGCTAGTGAGCACCCATGAATTCCTGTCCAATATCTGTACCTTTTTCACAAACGTTTGATGTACAGCACAAATATGAAAACAGTATGGCCTAGTTAGAGTGATGTTTGGTAATTGTTAATGCGTTTTTTGGTTGAGGTGGTGATATACCATGTCTTCCATGAGCTTTCGTTTCAATGTCATAACAATACACATATTTGCATCATGTAAAAAATGATGAAAAAATAGAAATTAAAACTGGTATATTGAGAAGGGCAATTTTATCACACCAGAACAGTATAAATTCAGAAGCAGGAGATTATCCATTGTTCATCTTGTTGCTTTTGAAGCAACTGTGCAGAATTCTTTTATGTATATGTTTAGTATGGCATTAATCATAGTTTTCATTCACATATAGAAACAACAGGTTTTAAATCATTTACTACAGAAGTTGTTGTACATTGACAATGTTCTTTGTGTCATGTTATTTGCTGGAGTTATAAATCATATTGTAAGCTGCATTAAAAATCCTGTCATGTTCATTACATGTTAATAATTTTGTTATCTATGTCGTGTAATGTGCATTAGCAAACACTGAGTGTTTACTTCAAAATTCCATTTTTTATCTTTGCTATTAATCTTTAATTTTTTTTATAGAGTTTTGAGCTAATAATTCTGGATTACATGTTTATTATTTTTCCTTCACAAATATGTAAGAGCAAAATTGTTAAATGAAAAGAAATTCCAATATCGCATGATATGAAATTCTTAGTTCTCTGTTTTGATGAATGCATGACATGGGTTAAACCATAGAAAATGTAAAAAATTAGTTCTTTTGAAATTTTAGATGTGTAACATGTTGTTAGTAAAAGAGACTATGTGTTGTCTGTCTTTTCAGTTCTCTATATTTAGCATTGAATTGTATGCCTCTGTCATAATTCTTCATCAAACCAGAGATGGATTTCCCAACATTTTGTTGCGGTGTGATTCAGTAACTGCTCTTCAAGCACTATTTTGACATATATATGTCTTCGTATTTTTGTAACACTAATTATTCACTAGTTATTTCATTAGTTACTATAACTTTTCTGTATTTGCCATTTTTTGGTAAAAATGACTTAAAAAAACTATTACTTTTTCAACTTTAAGACACATGTGATAATGCCAATATAAATACATCTGTCTCTTTTCAATAATGAACAAGATATGTGTCAATTTTTGCTGAGTTTCTAACCATGCACTAATCCCAGGCAACGAATGAGCTGACATAGCTGCTAAGTAAGTTTATCCTAAGCCAATTTTATAGAAAATGTTATTTATTATGACTATACTAGCTTTTTTTTTAAAGCAGACTGAATGCTGTTTGGTAGAATTAATGATTATAAACTGTGTACAATAAGCTGAATCAAATTTATTTTGGTGTGTTACCTTGAAATCTACTAAATCAGTGAGTGCGAGGTAACCACCTTAATGAAGTTTCCTTCATCATCTGTGTTATTAAGCCAAGAATTATGTAGTGTATTGATTTTAAAATATGAAGATGTGTGTGCGACAATGAACAATGGGTTTTGTACCCAAAGTCACTTGAATGTATATCTGGTTTGTTATTACATATATATTTAAATATTGTGTTCCTTTCTTACTATATTTAAAAAAAGTGTTTTATTATTTATATCCTCAAAAAAAAAATTCTATTATAACTTTTCTTAATCTGAGGTAATGAAGTGCTCTAATACTTGTGATTTTTAAGTGATAATAACATCTGATTCTCCTTAAAAAAAATTCATGATAAGTATGTAATAAATCAACACTCATAAGAGGTTAAAGAAATTATTTTCTTAAAATATTAATTTTTTTTCTTGATTTAACCTTCAAAATTGATCAAATTAAGGGAATGATATGTAAAAAACCCATAATTTCATAAAAGTGTTTTTTGGGATTAACTTGATTATTGTTAGTTATTTTTATTGAATCAGTATAATCTTTGTACAATTTAAGTAACATTATGTTTTTAATTTTTAAATATATAAGACTGCATCCTTAAAAATTTATATTTCATAATACATTAAAAAAAGGTAAATTTAAAGCAGTGATTCTCAACCTTTTTAGCTCCATGACCCCCGAAAAGAAAAAAAAAATTTAATGAGTATTTCATGACCTCCCTAACAGCAACCCAATGAAACCTAGTTAAAACTTTTTAACTGCCTTGATAGTGATGGGTATGAACATGCATGTATAAATGAACAATCTATAGTTTTAAACTTGATCATGGTCCTTGCAATTTGGTCTGCTTGCAAAATATTTGCTGTGAGAGGGTCATGTTGAAACATGCATATGATATATATAAACACATTGTACTCTTAGCAGTATAAAAAAGGCATAAGATTGCAGAACATCAGTTTAATTTTGAATGCAATGCGTGTGTCTGGTGCCTTTATTTAAGTTTTTAAAAACATAATTTCAATGAAAATAATAATAATTAAGTTTTTGGTTTTTTAGTGTATGGTCAAATGGTGTCTGTTTTTTTTTTCAAGTAGATTCTTGAACTGATAAAGTTGTAAAAACAACAAAGTGAGCCATCTACATCCAGTGAATCGATTGGTAAAAAGACAAGATTGTATGACAGTTATTTAAATTATGGTTTTACCTCATTGTATGAAAGCCGCAATTTGTTGTTTGCTTTCAAATCTTCTCCAATGAAAGCATGATGCCATGAAAATTAATTCGACACTTGGAAACTAAACATCTGGATCATAAAAGCAAACCCTTGGAAATTTTCTAAATTAATTTTTGGATAAACTTTTAAAAGTCACTGATCATTATAGTTATTTACCCTGAGGTAGATCTATTGCACCATGTTTGTCTATGTTCTCTTTTATTCTCAGTTATATATTTTTCAGATACTAAAAGCTAACCCACCGGGTTGGTCTAGTGGTTAACGTGTCTTCCCAAATCAGCTGATTTGGAAGTCGAGAGTTACAGCGTTCAAGTCCTAGTAAAGCCAGATATTTTTACATGGATTTGAATACTAGATCGTGGATACTGGTGTTCTTTGGTGGTTGGGTTTCAATTAACCACACATCTCAGGTACGGTCGAACTGAGAATGTACAAGACTACACTTCATTTACACTCATACATATCATCCTCATTCATCCTCTGAAGAATTATCTAAACGGTAGTTACCGGAGGCTAAACAGGAAAAAGATAGAAAGATAGATAGATACTAAAAGCTACCATTCCTTTTAAATAATCTATAACTTACTGTTTTTCAATATCTTCTACTTATCCACAAGTACTGTGTTATTCGATGCTTTTAAACTCATAATGTCTTCTCCAATTAGCTTCTCTACTCTGAATTGTTCAGATTAAAGCTTTTATTTCTGTTAACTTTTCTCAATACTTCTGCATTTTTTACTTTGTCTATTCATTTAACCTTTTGCAATCCCCTCCATGTCCATATTCTAGATGTCAAAAACATTTCTTTTCTTCTTTTCCTCACATTCTTTTCAGTATATATCACATTCATAGAGAAGAACACTCAGGAACGTAACATTTCTCAAAATAGCATAGTAATTCCTTAGCCATTACTATTGTTTTTATATTTCATTTTGAAATATAAACAACGTTTTCAACGTTGACTTCCTCGGCTACGGCTAAAGATTTTAGTGCTTGTGTAAATTTAATGCAGGCAATTCAATTCGTAGCCGATATTTAGGAAGAAGTGAAAAGTAGCACCATCAGAAATTGCTTTGCCAAAAGTGGTTTCAAAGTCAATGCCGTCGATGATACTGAAACAATCGATGCTGATGACAATGATTACGTGTTTTTGCAGCATCAGGTTCAAAATTTTAAAGATTTTTCAAATATAGACGAAAAAATACAATGCTATGATGAGAATAAAACCGGTGATGAAGAGATAATTAAAAATGATACTGGTTGAGATTGATGAAGATGAAGACGAACCCGATGTCAAGTGCGTATCTAGACAAGATGCAAAAAATTCACTGACGGACTTCAGCAATATTTTATATAAGGAGGCAGTGAAAGAAGCCCGCTAGAAGAACTAAGAGTCTGTACAAAATTAGTAGAACGCCAAGTATTAAAAGGGAGAAGACAAAGCAAAATAAAAAAAAAACTTTTTTCCTAAAGTTTAAACAAGTAAAAGACATTAAAGTATTTTGAAGTAAAAACTTCTTTAGGCGCGTTGTATCAGAATTTTTTGTACATACGAATTACATGGGAAAAAAATCGCCGACTGGTAATCAAAATATATATATATATATATATGAAAGAGAGAAAAGCATAGAGCGAGGATATATATACGCATTTATGAGTATATAGTATAATATGTAGTAGCAGAGGTTGCGAGGTGGGGGAAAAAAGTGTCGGTGATTCACAATAATTCTCCCTCTCTATCGCCATAATAATAAAATAAAACAATAATTGTTTAAATTCAGTGTAAGTGTAACATATTATAATGTTTTTTTTTATTGAGTTTGGATAACATATGTGAAGATTTTCAACACCTAATTTATATGCATTAAAAAATCATTAACCTTGAAAATATTGTCGGTAAAGATTGCTGTTTATTGTTAAAAATTTACTTTATATGAAATATTTTGGTCCTGCAATTCTGTGGGGGCGAATTTCGCTCGCGCTAATATCTCGAGAACGGTGGCCGCTAGACGCATGGGACTAGGACCTCTCGTTCCGGGTGAATGCAAAGCCTTTCAAAATCGCGTTAAAAATGCCTTAGGATGCACAGTTTTTGAGATACGCCCTTTTTTTTATTAGCAAAAGATATATCAGAAAAATCCCATTTCTTATGTAAAATATAAATAAAATAACATCAGCTATCAATAATTAGCTATCACAACAATAAAAAATAAAAAAATCCACAACACCCGCTTTCGCTGAAAGTAATGATGACCGATTGATGCAAAAATCATTATAAATTTACAGCGTTAACTGAGTAGCTGTTAGATTATAAAAACCAACAATAATTTTGAAGGTTGAATCGTAAATAATGATCATTCCATATATTAAATAACGATCAATGATATATATACATATCGCTGAAAGTAATGATGACCTACATCGTCATAAATTTAAAATTAATTGTGCTGTTTGCAGTTAAAACATATGTTTTACTATGAATTTTTCAGTAAATCAACTGTTTCAATACGTAAACACACATTCATCGTTGAAAGTAGTCGTTCTTTAATGTATTCGAATAAACTCGTGAAAAGAGACGTGGAAGTTCAGTAGACAATTTCTTTGTTGGTTCTTTTTTGTAATTTTGGGGGCATCTCAAACCCGTGTTTTATTACGTATTTAGCAATAAATGCACTTTTTCAGCGTGAAAATTTAACTACAAACAGGGAATAATCGTGGAAAACACAAGTTCAAATTGGTTCTAGGGGTCAAAGGTTAAAGTGGCTATTGAATGTAAACATTATATGTTTCTTGTAATATACATTAATTCGAAACGATTGCGATCCCATACACGTTTTCACATCGGCCGTGCGGTCTTAAGCACACATATTTTTTATTTTTTTATTTTACTGATCATAAATAGCAATCATTAATGTATTTTTACCTCTATTTTGTTTAGCAATTGTTTTGTTTGTTTTCAATTATGTAAGATTACAAAAACTATTCATTAATGCATTGTACCAAAATAGTAGTTCTTTTTAAATGTAATGTGCCTGTTTTTATATGTAGCTGTGTAATGTGAAAGGATAATAAATAATGTATTGTATTTTATTAGACGCGTATATAGTAGAATATCTAAATTTTTATTATGTTGTAGTTTATAGTATTGTTCATTTAATCTTAATATTAGAAATAAAATTTAGAATAGCAAACCGCTAATTCGAATTTAATAATTATAATGCACCCGAATATCCACCCTATTTGTCCATAGCTCCTCATTTTTTGTCAGTATTGCTTAATAGGGCCATTTAGCTGCGGTCCCGAAGTGGACCGATTATCCGGATTCTATTGTTAAAATTTTTGTCAAAGTTCAAGTGAATGTATATGGTTAAGCTAGTTTATTGTGTTCGCGTAGTACATAAGTATAAAATTTTGTAGGAGTTCAATTGTAATTTGTGTGTGTGTGTGTGTGTGTGTGTGTGTGTGTGTGTGCGCGGGTGTGTGTGTAATACAATGAATTTTTTTATTTCAATAAAAAATTCACCCGTGTCTTACTAAATAAAGGCAGTGTATATAAAATATATCGTTACCTGCAGAATGGGGTATATTAATTTTTTCATGATACTATTTGTCTTTCACACTATGACGCTTGTAAAGGCTCTGAGGTACGAGCGGGATTATTCATAGTCGCTTTCTTAATTGCGAAGGTTTCATTAATAAGGCTAGTAAGGTTTCACTTGTGTCTACGTTATTTCGATAGGAATCCTGATATGCTAAGTGTAATCGGCTCATTGACCTAGGAAACGAGGAATCATTTTACTCCTTATTTTACCTTATAAGAATCAAATAACAACTATCCCACAGGATGCTTGATATTTTTGAGAATGAATATATCATTTTCGAGAAAGTATAATTTCTTTTACTACGTCGCCTACAACCGTTTGGTTACAACAATTAAAAAACTATTTTAAAAATGTAATTTTTAAAATTTTTTCTGCGGCAGATTTTTTTTTTTAATCATTAGATGAAGAGGAGAATAAAAATAAGATTTATCTTACAACAGAGATCCTATTAAAAAAGTGTTTTTTAACGAACACGTTTTACAAGTGATTTATATATTTTTTTAAATTTTACAAAAGAAATCTGGAAAACCTCAAGATATGTCTGGTAATATTAAGAAAAACTTATCGTAAAGCAGTAAATCGTTTTAAGATTATACCATTACAAATATGTTTATCCATCCTCATAAGTTGCGATTTATATAAGCGTATAGTAAAGAAGAAGTACATGTACAACTACAGGACAACAGAATGCGCTTCGTATTACTAACGAAGATGCATTAACACTTTTTAATACAATTACGGTACGATAAATAATCGAAAGAAAAGGTAATGGATGGAGAGAAATTAAAAATAAGTACCTAGAAAAACAATTAGGCGTTGAAATTTTCGGTTGGAAAACTGAAGAAGTTACTGCATTACTTAAAAGGGACTTGGAAAAAAGTAGATAAAAATTCCATAGGAAAGCCACAAATTTTAAAAAATGTAGTAATTAACAAAAATGATTAAACCTTTTTACACGACTACCCAAAAAGGAGTGTAATGTATTTAGAATGTATGTACGCATGTTTTACCGTAGCAACTCTACGGCTGAACCGATTTAGATGTATGACCGCACGTTGGAATCCTTACCTTTCCGGGAGTGACCCACATTACTTCCTTGTACAACTATTAAATTACATATACACATTTTTTGTAAAATGAAAAGTGTGTAAAATTTTATTTCATTAATAGCTTCTGATATTTTTTCTTTTTTTTATTGTTATTGAATTATTATTTATCGTAAATAATTTGTTTTACAATCAGAGGTTAATAATTATTAATAAAACAATATATTTAAATAATAAAAAAAAGATGATGAGGTCTGATTCGAACCAATATACCTTCCTCTTATAAGATCCAAATGTTTCATTAATTATAATTTTATTTGGCTACAACTCTAGAACCGATGAAAATAAGTACCACTTATGATTATTGTTGAAAAGCTATCAATGAGGGCTTATTACTGCAGTTATAAAAAGTCCACAATCCAGTTTTTTTTTTAATTTTGGGCTTTTTTGGACACTTTTGCTCCAGTTGATTGCAATCAAAAGAGTAGGTGCTTAACTAGATGTTACAACAGTCCTAAATCCAAAATTTCAACATTCTACAGCTAATAGTTTTTGAGTTATAAAGCTATTGTGATCGCAAAAAATTCCGGTTTTTAGATTTCAACGGAAATATCGATTTTGATCTTTCGTGAATCTATTTTGATTAGTTTCGACGTGATGTCTCTACGTACGTAGGTATATGCGTATTGTCGGCGAATGGCTTCGACGGTTCGTAATTCATAACCTTGTGGTGGTCCTGAAAAGGGTCGTTTTTTGCGTTAGCTCGAAGAAGAGCTGTTGGCTCCGGCGAAGTCGGGGAGTTGCGGCTCGTCCATTGAAGTCAGACCGGGATTCCCTCAGAAGCAGCTGGGTCTCCACTACAGCGTGGCAGTGGTGGCATCCCAACCCCTTAGGGGGAAGACACCCACCTTGTGACGTTACCGGTCACTACACCACCCCCTCGGTTCCAAGCCCTGTGGGGCTTTACCGGAGGTCGTCTTTAGACCCTCTAACTAATTACATCTCACAGTCATCAGCCAGGCCTCGTTCGGGATGCCACCGATGAAAATGCCCCCAGAGCCCCGCAGTGTCGGGTCAGCGTGGGATCGCTCGGTTCTTCCCGAGCGATCCCACGCTGGGCCGACTAGTGCTGCTGAGTCCGCCGGCCAGGGCGATTGAAGCCCGACAAGCTGGAGCAGGAAGGCAGCGTCCGCGTCCAGCGGCTCCCTCCGCAGGCCGGCCAGGCCTGCTGCTCCGGCGGGGATGTTGGCATCCGCCGGGAAGTCCCACGTTGAGCCAGCCAGGGAACTTCTTATGTCTTCTTCCATCTTGGTCTTTTCCAGGTGGTGGTGGTAGACGATGAATTTCAAATTCATCGTCGACCGTCGGCGCGTCCATATACTGTGCGCCAGTTCACATCTGAGTTGCTATACCGTGTATACCGATATTAAATTAGGCATATATGTGGTTACAGTATGTAACTCGCATAACTCAAAAAATATTAGCCGTAGGATGTTGAAATTTTGGATTTAGGACTGTTGTAACATCTGGTTGTGCATCTCCCCTTTTGATTACAATCAACCGAATCAAAAGTGTCCAGAAAAGCCCAAAATTCAAAGAATTTGGATAATAAGCCCTCACTGAGAACTTTTCAACGATATATCAAAGTGGTACTTATTTTCATTGTTTCCTGAGTTATAGCTAATAAAATTCTAATTAATGAAATATTTTGATCTGACAAGGGGAAGGTACATCGGTTCAAATCCGACTTCATCTCCTTTTTTTTTAACTTTTTTTATTTTAATTTAAATATATTGATTTATTAGTAATTATTAACCTCTCATTGTAAAAAAAAAATTACGATGTATAAAAAAAAGAAAGAAAAAATCATTAATAAAATAAAATTCTATGTACTTTTCATTTTTTTAAAATGTATATGTGTAATTTAATAGACGTACAAGCAAGTCTTGTGGTGTCCACAACAGATTTTTTATTTGGTTGTTAACATCTGCATGTAAATATTACTTCGATTCTGAACATAATATTTACATAATTATTAATTTACATGATGTATATTAATTTACATAATTCTGTAGTTAGTTGGTAAATGAATGATATTTTATACTATCCAAATATGCGGCAGCAAGACCATGATTTTTATCGATTTCATGTATACATAAACACTCACACTTGAAGTGTTGAATTGCCTAACTTGTATGAGTGAAAGATAGTTTTGTAAATAAGGCATTAGTAAAATTTCTATTTAAACGATTTTTTATTATAATACGCTTCTTTATCCACATTAAAAAATTTAATTTAAAAAAAGATATATTTTTGATTCTTTAAAACAGTGTTTCTCAATATGGGGGTCGAGGTTATATGAAAGGGGGATCACGAAATTAGCCTACAACTTTACACATAAATAATAAAATATTTTTATGAGAAAAAAAAATCATTTATTATAAACATTTTAATTACATTATTTACAAATACACATGTAAAGAAAATAAATTAATGAGATGGATGAATCTCAAAATGATTGGATGTTTTTCATTTGAACGTTTCCCCATTCGTGGATCTATGTTAGAAACACACAAAAGAACATTTTTTACAAGTGATAAAAAACGCGGCGTCCGTTTGGGCGCATAGATAGGATAGAAATTGAGCACTTATTTAAAATTTAAGGAGTGCCCAGCGCAGAGCCTTAATTGTATGCACTGGTGTTTTTAAAACAATCTCCTGCGAGGCTACCATCGTATTAGGAAAGGCTCTCCCAATCGATTTAGTGTTGAAACTTCGGACGGCCATGTGGAAATTGCGGAGACCGAGGTATTTAGGATGCGGTTTCCGGATGCGGATGTACCGGAGCGAAACAATCGATCTCAATGCACCGGTTCTAAATTTCGAACAGTTGCTCATCTTTCGCCTGGGAAGAAGGCTTTACAGCCTCGCGATGGAAGGATCGCAGCAAGAATGGCACGCCACGACTAAGGGGAGGTTCTTGTATAGATTTATACGGGATCTGAGGGGGATGGTATGCCTATCCTTCGTTTTTAAGGGCAACGGGCGCTAGAGTACTCTCCAACCATTAAAATTTAAACCAATATTTGTTTCAGTTCAGCCTGGCGCCTGTGCGTCTGCGGGGAGGTCCAGTCAAACGAACACATGATGTTCGACTGCCCAGTTCTTGGGGAGGGGGGGGGCTTGAGACCGGCCCACCCTGGAACTTAGTGGTGAAGGGGAAAATTGGCCACTCATAAGCGGCGAGTCAATGTGGCGTGAGCCGCGTTGTCGGACCGTGTGGGAGTTCTTTGATGCGGTTGCTTTGTTCAACCGACATCAGTAGTTTACCTAAGGGAAAAGACTCCTGTCGCGCTGCTGTATGAAGCTAACCGAGAGGTGTGGCTGGCTACCAGCCAGATTAGGGCTCCAAGCGCTTTAGTGGTGGACAGGTACTTGTTGGCATTCAGCAGCCTAGGCGTGGTGGCAGCGAATTGCTGTCTTACGAGATTAATTTAATTATTCATGGTCATGTATGTTTTAGTAGCTGACGGGGTGAGCTTAACCATTTTAGTGATATATGACAAGTGGGCGGTGGGACACGCAAGCGAGTGGTGTATGGTACCACGCTTTTAGGTTAACTCTAGGAGCTAGTTAGGACACTGGTCGCTAAAATGTTTGCGCGTGCGCATTCGAGGCTCAGTAGCCGTTTGTGGCACAAACATTCGGTCTTATGCTTTAGAGCGACCGAATGAGGCGGTGGCGGGAGAAATGACAAGCAAACTAACCAAGTGATAAATGACGATTCCTATATTTAGTTTTTTGCTCAACTGTAGACGAAAAACCCTTTTCACAGAGATAAAACGTAACGAAACAGATTAATATTTTCAATGCTCTTGTGATTAAATCTCCGTATTCACGTCTACGAGCAAGTCAAAAAGTATCTAAATCATCTGACATGAATTGTAGTTATAACGTTTTATCGGCAGACATTTCGATGAGCCGGTCGTGAATCTCAACCGGTAACATAGCAGCTACACCAACGTTTTCACAAAATGGATTCAGTACCCATCTATTCGAGAATTTTTTTTTAATTTCCAGGAAATACTTCGCCGACTGAATTTTTAGCTCATGCAAATGTATGTTCATGCTATCCAAACTGTGATGAATAATAGCGTCTTCCTCATCCAACTTTTTCTCAATGTAATCGGATAAAAGTGAGCGGGAAAATATCAAAGTTTTTGCTTTAAAGGCGAATAATCCAGATATTAAGCTAAGCTTTAAAGCGTGATATTTTTCTGTTCTTAATAAAATGTTTTTATCACGTCCGTGTAAATTCACATTCAAGTCGTATAAATGCGAAAATACATCAACTATGTAAGCCAACATAGACTCATTATCCTGTTAAAACATTGAGAGAGGCGTTTGTTTATCGTAGAAAAATACACTGATAAACATAATTTTTGTTTCCTAACATGCGATACATGAATTTAATCTGTTATAAGACTCTGAAAACGAATATGAACTCAGAATCTTTTTATCACCCACCATTTTTAAAACATTTTTAAATTTTAATTAAAGAATTTTTTCATTTTTCAAGGTATAGTTGGCATTTTAAGATCCTACATTGTATTTTGTTAGCTCATTTTCTATTGTTTAACTTTGTCGACATAATTTGTAAGCTATAAATAAAAAATACTAGACAAAGAATTAAATCGTATCATAATCATATATTATGACATCATGTGTAATACTGAAGAATGAGCCTTCATGGACAAGATTAATCATGTCTGTGCAGGTCAACACATGTAGCTAAAAACACAGCTGTGTTGTTTGTATTAAGCACTGGATTTAGGAATGAATTAATTTTGTTCATGAATTAATTTTGCTGTTTTAAGTTTGTTAGCAGTGCAGTGTCGTAATGCCTCGAAATTGTGTAAATGAAGTGATGCCTTTAGTTACTATGTGGTGAGTTTACCGTAAAATAAATAGAAAAAAACATTACACCTTTAATTAAAAGATCATATCATTTGTACTTTGAGTGTAAAATTAAAATTGGTGATCAGGATAAGACGTAGGCTCCTCAAATAGTATGCACTAATTGTTCTTTATATTTAAGAGGATGGCTGAAAGGTACACGGAAGGCTTTGCCATTTGGTGTACCTATGGTTTGGCGTAAACCAAAGGATCATGTAACCGATTGTTACTTTTGTTTAACAAGTGTGTCTGGAATTTCTAAAAAATTAAACGTACTGTAAAATAGCCTTCATTGCAATCTGCAATCAGGCCTGTACCTCACAGTGAAATTATTCCGGTTCCTGAGCCACCTGTGAATATATGTTTCGAAAGCAGCGATGAAGAATCAGGCAGTACTGAAGAAGACAACAATGATTTTGATTTTGAATTATCTTCCAATAAGCCACATCTTATATCATGGTGAATTAAGTGACTTAGTTAGGGATTTAAATTTATCAAAAAATCAAGCTGAACTGTTAGGATCAACACTGAAAGTTGGAATTTATTTTTTAAAAATACAGACATTTCTGGCTGTCAAAGCCGACAAAAAGAACTTTCTCAGTACTTTTTGGAAAAAAATAATTTGATTTATTGCACAAATATTGATGAGCTTATGTTGCACTTAGGACAAGTTCATAGATATGAGGACTGGCGCTTTTTCATAGATCTGTCCAAGTGTAGTTTAAAAGCGGTTCTACTACACAACGGTAACAAATATACTTCGATAACAATCGCTTACGGTATTAATTTGAAAGAGACATACGATGTTATGAAAGATGTTCTTGAAAAGATGAATTATAAAAGACATAGCTGGAATATATGTGGTGATTTGAAAAGTTATAGTTATTTTGTTGGGCATGCAGTTAGGCTATACTAAATACATGTGTTTTCTTTCCGAACGGGACAGCCGAACTAGGGATAAACATTATGTTACCAAAAAGTGGAAGAAACGAGACAACTTAACTGCAAATAGGAAAAATATTATTCACGAGCCCTTGGTTGAACCCAAAAAAATATTTTTACTCCTTCTCCATATTAAGCTTGGACTAATAAAAAATTTTGCAAAAGCAATGAAGAAGCATAACCCGGATTTTTGTACATTAAGCAGAAATTTCCGAATGTAAGTGATGGAAAAATTAAAGAAGGAATACTTGTTGGTCCTCAAATAAGAGCGCTGGTCAAAGATGATGTATTTAACTCGATGTTAAATAATGTAGAAAGTGCAGCTTGGGCTTCATTTAAAGACTTTGCAAAAGTTTTCTCGGCAAACAAAAATCCGACAATTACCACGATATTATTAATCAAGTTCTTACTTCATACAGAGCTATGAGATGTAATATGTCTTTGAAAATGCATTTTCTCCCCTCACATCTGGATTTTTTTCCCAAACAACGTTGGAGACGTAAGTGACGAACACGGTGAACATTTCCACCAAGACATTTCGGTGATGGAAAGCCGCTATAAAGGGAAATGGAATACTAACATGCTAGCCGATTATTGTTGGACATTAATTCGGGATGTGCCTGAGGCTATTTATAAAAGAAAACATTAGCGAAATCATTCTAACAGGTATGGCGATGCAAAATTATAAATTTTACAAAATTTAATTGTATTTTCCCTTAATTTTTTTGAAGCATAATTTATTTAAAACTAAGAGGGTGATAGAAAAATTGTATTTACAGATCTGTAATGTACGCAAAAAAGCAATTCAAGAAATGGTATCACACTTCGAGAAACATAAAAAAATTTTTTTTGTCTATCAGCGATTTATTAATTCATCTCCCAATTCCAAAAACCAGGTTTACATTTTCTCCCGCGATAACCATGTGACTTCCGTATACAAAAAAAGATTTTTTCTTTTATTTTTCATCGCACAGTTTAGCAAACAGCCTATACTTTAATTTTACTTTGATTTTAAAAATCAACCATTAATGGTTGATAATAAAATGAACCATTTTTACAGCTTTGCAAAGAATTTATTTCAGATTTTCCGGCATATTTTTTTTTTGTGACAAGAGCATGTCTGTGAAAGAAGTAATGCGTCCATTACGCTCTTGATACGAGACAATTTTTTAATTTTTTTTCAGAAATCCACTGTTTTTTCTTGTTATCGCCTTTGCACCATCACTAGATATTGCAATCCATTTTATCCAATCAACGTTATAGTTTTTAGTAGCTTCATAAAAAAATCTGACGTGGACACCACATAACTTCCTTGTACGCCTATTAAATTACATATACACATTGTTTTAAATAAAAAGTACATAAAATTTTATTTCATGAATAACTTCGGAAATTTTTTCATTTTTTTTTAATGATATTATTGAATTATTATTTATCGTTAAGATTTTTACAATTAGAAGTTAATAATTATTAATAAATCAATATATTTATATTAAAAAAAAAAAGTTAAAAAACAAAGGAGATGAAGTCTGATTCGAACCGATGTGCCTTCCCCTTGTAAGATCCAAATATTTCATTAATTAAAGCTTTATTTGGCTATAACTCTGGAACCGATGAAAATAAGTACCACTTATGATATATCATTGAAAAGCTTTCAATGAGGGGTTATAACTGCAGTTAAGAAAAAGTTCAAAATTCGGATTTTTTTGGACACTTTTTTACTTCGTACTTTCTTCGTAAGTAAAAACATTAAAAAAACTGTCCTATTGCATGACCAGTGTTTGATGTGCAGAATAACAATTTTGTTTGATAGTCAGAAGTATTTATTTATTTTAAAATAGTCTAGTGACTTTTGGAACACCTTTATTTAACAGCACCTATTTAATGTACTATGATCATAAAAAGGAGGTCATATCAAAATTCTTAAATAGCATAATCATATGATTTATAATGAATGCGGTAGAAAAAATGTCCGTGGGATACATATGTATATGTATATATGTGTTAGTGTTTTGATTTTGAAACTTTCTCAATGGAATAGGTAGTGCAACGTGCAGGCGGCTGTATAGTGTAGAGAAGAAGGCGGTCGCGCTGCAAGACGTATACTGGTGGGGTGGGAATTACCTACTGACGTCACCTGTTGATCCTACATGTTGCGCTGCTGGCCGAATCTAACCAACCGTCTCTTCGTTCAGCTTTTAGTTGGTCGTTTGTTCTTGAATAGTTTGGTGTAATAACTCTGTTCGTTAATATATATATATTTATTGTGTTACAGTCGGTAGTAGATAATTAATTGTTTCTTTGCAACTGTAAACATCTTAAATTTATTTACATCTGGTAAGTATTTAACAATTTTATTGTATATATATTTTTAATTATAAATATTGTTTTCAAGGCTGTATTTGATTCATTTGTTAGTTTCGTTGATTATTATTTATTTATATGAATGTATAGTAAATACCGGTTTCTGAGTTCTTATACATATTTTTCTTTTTACAATATAAACGAAAATTTATCACGTACAAGGGTCTATTGATACATTTATTATTATTAAAAACTAAGCTGTAATTACAATTAAAATTGTTTACATCAGAAAACACGTTTATAAACCTTAAATAAATGAACATTTTTTGTTAACTATTTGTTAATTTGACTAGCAAAACGAAAATACGTTAAGTTACTTTCTTTTTTTATTGAAACGTTATTAAACGTTGTTTTATTGAAACGTTTTTAATTCCTTCATTTTCACAATAAATGTGAATAAATAGTACATTAAAATGTTTCATAATAAAAATATATTCTACAGCGATGAAAAACATGATTCTTTCCTTTTCGTATTTATGTTTTTAAATAAGTTTAAATTTTATTTCTTGAAACTTCCTTCGAACGGTGAAAGTTTTTCCACACTTGAACGATTCTACGAATATCTTTTATAAATAATGAATATTCAAATGAAGTACTACATATATATATTTATAATTTGAATATTAATCATTTACATATTATGATGTTATTTCCGCTCGGAAGTCGGCGAGTAATTTGTAAGTAAGTTTAAGTTTAACAAATAATCAAGGTCTTCATGTATCTGTAGACGTCTAAGCTACTTTCAAAAAGCGATTAGCCGAACATTCCGTTCAACTCGTTAATGTCAATACAAGATTGCGCATTTGAAATGTAGCTTTGCTTAAGAAGATAAAATAAATTATTACATTTGAATGACACTGTTGTTTATGTTTTCTATCTGCGATATATTATTTTCTATTAAATCGATTAAATATTTTTATCTTTTAGTATTTTTACAGAATATTATTATGAATTAATTTCATTTTCTGACCGCATAATAATATACTTTTAGTTAATATATATATAATCTTTGGATACGATTTAAAGTTGAAAAGTAAATAATTTAACCCGAGTGTAAAACTATTTTTTTTTTTTTTTTTTTTTTTATTTTTACAACAGCAACAACAAAAAAATATATGTATAAAGTGTATCTTTTTTATAGAATTTTCTAAAATGAAGCTATTGTTTTGATATAATAATTCTATTAATTTATTTAGATTACTATATTTAGAATATACATATTATTAGTATTAGAAAACTATTTTCATAAATCTATTTAAAAAAGAATCATTTTTTCGTTTGCTACTTTTAAATAAAAATTATATATATAATTAAATCTGTTATTCTGTTATTAAAAACTTTAATAATAATAACTATAGATTACGTCAGGAATAGATAGATTTGCTATTCTACGGATAAAAAGGAAACTCCAATATTTTCCTGGATAAATCAAGGGAAACCGTGGTAATTCCTAGATCAGAACAGCATTTTAAAAAAACATTTAATTATAAAGTCAAAAATTTGATGTGGTTACCATATGACTTTCTTGTTCGCCTAGTAAATTACATATACCCTTTTTTTAAAAAAATACGAAGTAAATAAAATTTTATTTCATTAATAACTCATATTTTTTTTATTGTTATTAATGTATTATTATTATTTATCGTAATTTTTTTTTAGTCAGAGGTTAATAATTATTAATAAAACAATGTAAATAAATTTAAAAAAAGGAGATAAAGTCTGATTCGAACCGATGTGCCATCCCTTTTGTAAGATCCAAATATTTCATTAATTAAAAATTTATTTGGCTACAACTCTGGAACCGATGAAAATAAGTACCACTTATCATATATCTTGTAAATCTCTCGATGACGGCTTATTACTACAGTTAAGAAAAAGATCAAAATCCAGATTTTTTGGATTTTGGGCTTTTTTTGTACATTTCTGGTTCAGTCGATTGCAATCAAAAGGGAGGTACATAACTAGATGTTACAACAGTCCTAAATCCAAAATTTAAACATCCTATATCTAATCATTTTTTATTTATGCAAGATACATACGTACAGACGTCACGCTGAAACTAGTCAAAATGGATTCCGCGATAGTCGAAATGAATAATTCCATTGAAATCTGAAAACCAAAATTTTTCGGGACCACAGTACTTCCTTTACTTCGTACAAGGAAATAAAAATAGATGTCTTTTAAATTCACGATAATTATTTAAAATAAAATGCTTTAAAGGTAAATAAATCTCTCCAAGTGAGTTATTTTATAGTTTCTCTTTTTTAATTTTGCAGGAATTTAGTTTTTAAAATAAAGTAGTAAAATTTCAGAAATTTAACGGATAAATTTTTTTTGTTCTTTTTTATTTATTTACATTCATTTGGTTGTAGAACATATTAATTTATTTTATCTGCGTAAACTGTTGTCGTTTAATTTTTTCCGTTTTTAATTACGCATTGTACCTACCATTTCCTTAAACTTTCTAGTTAGAAATGTTCAGTTAAAAGTTCTCAGTTATATTATCTTTTTAACCTATTTTATTTTCTATAAAGACATTTTTATTATTTTATTTTTGTTCAAATATAAATTATTAAATGTAGAACTTGTTGGAGCTACGACATATTTTTTGTCATTATTAATTTTATCATAAAATATATAAAAATCTTTAAAAAAAAGTGGATAAAACATTTTTATATTTAATGAGTCACACGCGCACGCGAACACACACATATACACAGTCATACAGATCTCAATCTATATTCTTGGTCAAAATCAGACATTACTTTTTTTATTCTATCAATTTATCTTCTTTTTCTAGACGAGTGTTTACAGCTATAAAGGTCGTCTCACATCTCAACCAACAAACTCTTCTATCCCGCCTACTTTCCTTCTTCAAATTCCTTCACTCCAGATATCGACTACTTTAGAGGTCGTCCACGTTTCCTCTCATTTTATTTTTTTAATTAAAATATGCCCAAAAATCACATTCAGAATTTATAACAGTATAAATTTGTTGTTACTTTTTATTTCATTTCTAATGTGTTATTGTTTTATCCAACCAGTTTTCCAGCTAGTGCCGGGTCTGAGTGTTTGTGTGTGTGTGTGACAGAGAGATAGAGAACGAGTGAGAAACATAGAGAGAGTGTGTGTGTGTGTGTGTGTGTGTGTGAGAGAACGAGTGAGAAAGATGGAGTGTGTGTGTGTGTGTGTGTGGGTGAGAGAGAGAGAACGAGAGAACGAATGAGAAGATAGAGTGCGCGCGCGCTTGCACGCGTGTGTGTAGTCAAATATGTTACCGCTACCGGCTTCCCAGGCCTGATGTAGCTTCAATGTAAGTGTAAATATACCGGTAAACATGTAGTCTGAAACAGACTCAGGTCGACCACTCCTAATGTATACGCTGTAATATGTTCATCTTGTCAATAATAAACATGCCGTAGCCCAATAAGAATAATTAAGAATAATATATATAAAACACGTAAATGAGGTTTAATGTTATACAGATTCAAGCCGACTATTCCTGATATGGGTGGTTAATTCAACCCCAACCGCCAAAGTGTATCGGTATCCACTATCAGGCATACAAATCATCTTTTTTTCTGTTTTACCTCCCGGAATTATCGTTCAGGTAATACTTAAGAGGAAGAGTGTACATGCAGTGTAGTCGTGTACAGTCTCAGGTCGACCATTCTAAAGATTTGTTGTTAATGGAAACCCAACCACCAAAGAATACCGGAATCCACGATCTAGTATTCAAATCCGTGTAAAAATAACCGACTTTACTAGGAATTGAATGCTGGAACTCTTACTTCCAGATCAGCTGATTTGGGAAGACGCCAAATCACCACTAGACCAACCCGGTGGGTTAAGTCTGTATCGCTGGATAGATTTGGATATATCTGATCAAAAGGGGAAATACCGTCAATATGAGTCCCAATTTAAAAATTTTAGTGTAATTTGTTACCTTCTTCAGTATCTCATAGGTGGCGTATGACCGATTGAAATTTCATAATTTTAACAATGAAAGGGTTAGCATTTATATTAAATACTGTTACATTCCTTTAGTAAAAATAATTACTTTTAATATGTGAACGAATTTTGTTATTAATTTTAACAAAACGAACATGACAGTTGGCTTTTAAATTTTAAGGATAGAAATTTATGAAAAAAATATTTTTGTGAAAATTACCGACAGTTGTGGTACTATTTTTGTATCTCAATATATTAGGATACTATTGTTGTACACGAAAACAAAACATAAAACCAAAAGCAAGAACAAAAACATAAACCAACGTAGGATAAAGCAAATCGAAGTGGAACCCTAAACGCCTTCGGCAATTTTTTCCTTGCCAGGTAAATGATGAAATTACCAACGATCGCCCACTCGGCCCGTTTCTTCCAATTTACACGGAGACACGCTGATTCGATAATATTGAGCCGGCAGTAGAATCCGTGCGCATTACGTAAAGAACATGATTGGCACCGTCCAACTGTCCACATCGTGGACACTCAGGCCGAGTCTCTGCAATCTGTCTCTGAAACCGCCATGCCCAGAAAGAAATTGCGTCACGTACTTGTTAGGGTGTACCCAAGAGGCTCTTCACAACTTTATATGAAGAGCAGACTGGAGCGCAGTCTGTTCTTGTAGTCGTAAATGTAACATGGTTAGATTTTCCCAAGAATGATTTTAATCTTCCGTTTGTGCAGCCACGTACTGATTTCATCCAATGTCGACTGAAGCTTCTCCGAGGCTATAATCTGGTCATCATCAGTTCCTAATATATTCTGCGTACGATTCAATTGCAATAGATCCTGAAAAATATAAATAAAAAGGAAAATTAAATAAGATGATAGTTTAACAGTAGTAACAGTACTAAAAGTTAATTCTTCTTCATATTCAATTAACGTACTACATTTCTCAAATTAAATTTACTACAAATTTTTGTTGCAAAATTTTATGTTTACTGATGATTTAATTAAATTATGGTACGTCAAACCTAAAAAATTATCTTTTGCAACCCCAATTTTTTTTGTGTTATACAATAATTTTCTAAAAAATTATTAGAGATACGGTTCTTGAGTCGGGTTACATTCAATTACTAAACCGTCAAATTTAACCCTTAATTTAAGTCGCAAGAATTTCACTTCAACTTCTATTTTACCCAGAGCAGAAATCAAGGTGAACATTTTGAAGTTATAATTAAAAATCAAGCGTTTCCAGTTCCATGTTTATATGAATCTTTTTAATTATTTTTACTTGTCCTGAAATTCCTATCTGACTGATTATTTACTTAATGGTCCATCATAATTGATAAATTGTAATGGACTATTAATTTGGAACTACCGACTATCAAAAAAAAAAAAAAATTGATGAAAGATTTTCTAAAATCTAAAAAAATTCTAATAAATTAAAAAATAAATTCTATAATGCGTTTAAATATTTAGAAAAAAAATCAATATACGAAGAATTGATTTATCGGTACTTTTTCGTTTTATGCAACCTAAAAATTCTTCCCCAGATCAACTCGGAATCGCTAAAAAAATAATTATTATGTTGAAAAAAAATAATTTTTGTGTGAGAAAAAGGTAAAAAAAATTTTTTTCGAATTTTTTCTGTTCTTTTGGTACTAAATCAAGGGAATATAATTATTTTATTTTTATATATTCCTTTGACCATCAGTAAATAAACATAATAACAGTATCAAATGATAATTGCGTATCTCGTAACCATGTATTATTGCGTAAACCAATTTCTGATCGACAAGTTCGTTTTTTGCATAGCCACCTATCACGCCCATTTAAATTCAATGTTATTAGATTACTCGTTCAATAAAAACATTTACATTTATTTGTTTTGTAAATACAATTTAACCAAACTTAACCTACGACCGCTTTGCTCGCTAATCTTGACTAGTTAACACAGTAATGTTTTGAGTATTTAAATAATAAATTCAGCCGGCTTCCGTGGCGCGAATGGTAGCGCCTCGGCCTTTCACCCGGAGGTCCTCGGTTCGAATCCAGGTCACGCATGGCATTTTTCATACACGCTACAAAGCATTCAACTCATCCTCTGCGGAAAAAAATTGCTTAACTGCGGACCTGGAGGTTAAAGAAAAAAAGTAATAAATTCAACCCACCGGGTTGGTTTAATGGTGAACGCGTCTTTCCAAATCAGCTGATTTGGAAGTCGAGAGTTCCAGCGTTCAAGTGCTAGTAAAGACAGTTATTTTTATACGGATTTGAATACTATATCGTTGATACTGGTGTTCTTTGGTGGTTGGGTTTCAATTAACCACATATCTAAGGAATGGTTGACCAGAGACTGTACAAAACTATACTTCATTTACACTCGTAGATATCATACTCATTCATCCTCTGAAGTAATATCTGAACGGTAATTTCCGGAGGCTAAACAGAAAAAAAAGAAAAAAATTATAAATTCAGAAATTATTGCAACTATTTGTTACTTAAATAATAAAAACATTACTGTTAATTAGTCGAGGTTAGCGAGCGTAGGTTAAGTTTTGTTAATTTATGCCTATAATTATAAGCAATAATGCTTATAAATTGAGTTGATTTGGGCAAGAATTTGTGGTTGGCATAAAACGAAAAAATACCGTTTTATCAATACAGTTTGTATAAAATATATACAAAAATTTAATAAAATCATTTTAAATCGATTAAGTAAATCTCAAAAGCGAGATGGAAAATTATTGATTTTGCGTTTTAAATATATAGATGACAATTGACACCGTAAATATTTTTTTCCATTACGAATAAGGATGACGAATTATTGCGGTATAAATAAAAGAAATGTTTAATCTATTATATAATGTTGAGGGAAAAAATAGTAAAATTTTGTTTTAGATTATTTTTTTTATTTAATGTACCATGTAACCTAGATTTTTCATTTATAAATGCTTTTTTTAATCTTTTTTTTTGTATTTGTATATAAATTTAAATAATAGATTCTGGTAGACTAATTTTATTGTTATAGAGGCTACTGTATTTCATAATAATGATTTCAAACAAAGCCCTTGACCCGAGTGTATTTCATTCGGAAATACTCTTAGTATCCGGGTATGATAGATTAAAGAGTAAAATTGTTAGCGATTGAATTGAAGAGAGGAGGTTAATAGAGTGAGAGAGTAATAATGGTCGAAGGCGAGAGATAGAGGAAGAGTCTAAGAGGGGGGATATTATTAAAGCGGTCAGTAACATCGACTTCTGCGGTCGAACGGAACTTTTACGGAACTGTACGCGTGCAGTACAGTACTAATACCGTTTTTTCTTTCTAACTGCTGAACTTACCTAGATGCTACTCTGTAATAATAGTTGTAATATGTTCTATCTATAGATAGATAGATATAAAATTATATTTTTTTATCTGCATTTTAAAATCAGAACATTTTTAATCATATATATTGTACATCAGCGATTTTTTTTTAATTGACCCATTAAACACGAATATTCGTGGTTAGAATAAAGGCCTACTTTTCACGTAAAATTATGTCGAAATTTTGTGATAGGTCAACAGCTATAAAAGTATGAAACCTTTTTCAAAAAGTTCGTGTTCATTTTGATTGAACTGAAATTTTTATTGAAATTTTATAAAAGCGTCATCATTACTTTGTCTAAACATAAAATAACAGCGTATTTCTATTTTATTTGTTTTAATTCTCATTAAAATCTGGAAATTTTTCAAAAAATATCGGTATACATTAAAAATTTTGATCGGTGCTTTTTCCAGTATTACTCTATGAGATTAATTTGCCATAACAACTGAGGGCAGTTCATTTAATTTTGTAATTTTTTTTATGAAATTCACTACAGAAATTCAAATCTTGTACGTAGGAATATGAAATTTAATCTTTGTAGCGTATGAAAAATGCCATGTCTTGATGGTATTCGAACCCGGTACCTACGAATGAAAGGGGGAGATCTGCACTCACGCTACGGAGGCCGGCAAAGTTAATAAAATTATAGAATTCTTTTATATATTATAAAAGACCGAAATCAGAGGACGTCAATATTCTCCGGTGAATATCGACACATACCAAATACGTCGGTGATAGACCGAAATATTTGCTTATATAAGTATACATTAGGACCTTGCCGTAGTATGTCGACAAACAGATAAATTCTGGTGGGGATCGAAACATTAACTACAGATTTAAAAAAAATTCACCCGCTTTCAATCTTTAAGGTAAATGAGATTACGAGAAACCCTCGTAAAGAAAAAGGAAGTTTAAATTAAAGCCAAACATAAGCGACATTCGCTTCGCTCGCTAATCTCGTCTAATTAACGTTTAATATACAAATATATGTTATTCTCCAACATTGGAGGCGATTAATCAAATTTACCGCATTCAGCATGCACTGATGGTGAAAGTTGAAATAAAAATATTTTTAGACAAAAAAATAAACAAAGGGCAAACCATCAGACCATTTATTTGTATCGTTATCGTTCATTCATGCATTTAACATATTCTGTGTATCCTGACTGGCCCTTTCAGTTTATAAAATTCTGAACATTTTATTAAATTTTTTTATAAATGCGATGAATTTAATTAATTGCCTGCAATTTTTTACAATAACATTTATAATTTGCAGTAGCGGCTAGCGTATAGGCACCGTGGAATTGCAGCATCCCTATTTCCATTTGATATTATCGATAACATTTAATATAATGAGTCCTTATTTCTTTAATTTTTTCTTTATACAATATATAATCCTTAAGCTTAATGTCAGTAGCTATCCCCCAGTTTATGAAAAAGATACAGAAATCTTTGTATGGAACTGTGCGCTTCACAGTTCCAGCGGCGTGGTGTTTGGCTGTTGTGAGCATACGAGGCTGCGAGGGAAAGAGAGCACTGTCGCTCCCGCATAGCCGACCCTGGCATGCTGGTGGATGGTATTTTTCATTATTCCGCGTGTGTATGGAACGTTCCATGTTCGTTTCCTTTTCTAGTTAAGTCGGTGGAAAGAATATCAAAGCGATTTAGTCGTTTTTCCAGTAGTGATCAGAAGATGGCAGAAAGCAAGGGCTCTTTGATGGCCAAATCTTTCCAAAAACACGCTGGAAGGGTGAAAGAGAAGGTAATAATTAGTAAAAACTAATTATGTATTTGTTTCTGTATACATAGAAATTTAAATTAAACGCCATTGGATTACAATGTTTGTAAACGGACATTTTATTAAGTTATTATCTAATAATATTAAAAAAAATATTATCTGTATTTACATTTTATTTATTCGGTTAAACCGAATTCATACAATTGCTTGTGTGCATTTTACCGAAGCACATTTTGCTTGAAAACCGTGTACCGTATTCTTGAATGTGATAAAGAGTAGAATTAGATTATTATCCTGTTTCCAGCTATTCTACGCGATTCATTTTTTCGGTTCTTTTATTTTATAGAAAACTATGGCCTTGAAAAGGCCCAGAAAAAAATTTCTTGAACAGCACCCCCACTAATTTCAGCTACGAGCCGCTACTGATCATTTGTATATTTAATGTTAATTAGACGAGGTTAGTGGCGAAGCCTCGTGTAGGTTATGTTTGGCTTAAATTAAAAATTCCTTTTTTTACGAGGTAATCTATATACCTTAGAGATTGGTGTCGGGTGATCATTTATTTTTAATTTCTAGTTATCGTTTCGACCCCCATCAGTGCTTATCTGTGTTTGTCGACATATACCGGCGAAGGTCCGAATAAGCAAATATTTCGGTCTTTCACCGATGTATTTGGTAAATGTCTACATTTACCGGAGGATTTTGACATTAGCCAGATATCGATCTTTCACGGTAACATATAGATCAAACATACTTATAGAGTGTTAATACAATACAAGAACCTTTAAATGACTTTTCAACAGTTAAATATACAAATATAAAATTTTACAAATGCTGCCACCGCAAAAATATATTTTTGCGTTACAAAATTACCATACCCTCAGCACTCAGGGAATCTCATAGCACTAAAAAATTATAAATGGAAACGAAAAGCTTATAAAACATCATTTTAAAGGATATTGAAAAATAAAACGATTAAATATGCCGTTTAATGTTTTTCATTTAGAAAATTTGATTTTTTTAAAATTTTTTCTCGGTTGAACAGCAATATTTTTTCTTTTCTGTTTAGCCTCTGGAATCACCTTCACGTATTACTTCAGAGGATGAATGAGGATGATATGTATGAGCGTAAATGAAGTGTAGTCTTGTACAATCTTAGGTCGACCATTTCTGAGATGTGTAGTTAATAGAATCCCAACGACCAATGAATACCGTTATCCACGATCTAATATTCAAATCCGTATAAAAGTAACTGCCTCTACTAGGATTTGAAACTTAGAACGTTGAGCAGCTATCTAAAATTACTGTAGATTACTTTTGAAATTAGCTAACGAGTACTATTTTGGTAACAGTCAAGAGTATCGTAACCGATTTTTTATTTCGTCAAAACAGTTTGTTTTTTTTTTCATTATCCTTTAAAATGACGTGTCATAACCGATCATTTTGAATTGAACACTTTTGAGTTAACCTTTTTGGGGGTTCTTGGGTAATCGATTTGAAAAGAAGGGTACATTACTTTTAAAATTGATGTATATATGTACGACTATCAAATTACGTAATCCGTATTTCAAATCTCGTAATTCATTTAAACTTTGATACGAAATACAAGGAAGTATTGTAAACGCGAAACACTTCGGTTTTCAGATTTCAACGGAAATATCCATTTTTACCATCCCTGAATCCATTTTGACTAACTAAACTCTGGTTCTTAACTCTGGTTCCAGAGTTATAGCCAAATAAAATTTTTATTAATGAAATATTTGGATCTTACAAGGGGGGAAGGCACATGGGTTCGAATCAGACTTCATCTCCTTTTTTATTGATAACTTTTTTTAAATTTAAATACATTGATTTATTAACCTCCTATAGTAAAAAAATGCGTATATGTAATTTAATTGGCGTACAAGGAAGTCATGTGATGTCCACATCAGATTTTTTTTCAAATATTTTATTGATTTAAAATAAAAAAGCTTGATTTATTAAATTTTTTTTTTAAATATTAGAGATTTAAATATAGGTAATGATAGGTAAATAAATTATTAATCTATTATTTTATTGATTTAAAAAGCTCTTTTGTTTGTATCTAATATTTCAATTTGTATATTAGTTATCTTTAGTTGTTTGTTTTTTTTTTTCAATTCGAAAGCTTCTTGTGGTTAAAATAGGTATGTCGGTTAATACTGCTTCTTTTTTTACCTTTTAAATACTTCCGTGATCATTTCACTTTTGTTATTACAATCACGCTGTAATTAGTATCATCATGATTTGTGATTCGATTAATAATTAATTAATTCATTATTTATAACTATTATCATCGATGAAAGTCTGTTTAATGAAGTGAGAGTTTTAATTATAAAATCTGATATGAATTTATATATATCCTAAGCCATTGAAATACGCTTCAGGGAAATATATTTTTGAAAAAAATTATTAATGACATTTTGTGTATGTATGTTTTTAAAATTTATTTACAATATCGTAAAAAAAAATAATAATTAGAAAAGGAAAATGTATAAATATAAAATATTTTTTTTTATTGACCGGATTCCCTTCCTGGCATCCTTTTCTAGGTTAGTTCCAGGAAGGAAAACTGGTTGTATAAATTTCGCCACATCCCTCCTAGTTAAAATCAGGGAAGTTGATGTAAAAAATAAATAAAATGTTTAAAATTAAATTTAGTAAGAAATAAATGCCGGCCTCCGTGACTGAGTAGCTAACGTCTTGGCATTTCGTACGGAGGTGTTGGGTTCGAATCCCGGTCACATAAACGTGCAATATAGAAACTTAGTTACCTATCGGTAACCCACCGGGTTGGTCTAGTAGTGAACGCGTCTTTGCAAATAAGCTGATTCCGAAGTCGAGAGTTCTTAGGTTCAAATCGTAGCAAATCGTTACTTTTATACGGATTTGAGTATTAGATCATGGATACCGGTGTGTTTTGGTGGTTGGGATTCAATTAATCACACATCTCAGAAATGGTCGACCTGAGATTGTGTAAGACTTCACTTTATTTATACTCATACATAATCATCCTCATTTATCCTCTGAAATAGTCCTGATGGTGATTCCGGTGGCTAAATAGAAAAAGAGAAAAAGATTATATTTATAATTTACAACTCTCTGAAAGAATGTAAGTGATTTGATCAAATCAGTGAAAAGATGAAATAATATTGTTTAGATATTAAAAGTATTTATTTAGTAAACTATGCATTATTAAATGTAGAGTAGGTAATACAACAATAGTCATTGAAACACAAATTATTTATTCGAAATTAATTAACAAAATAAATAGGTACTTAAGCTGATATTTTTAAAAACAAAAAGGATATTTTTAGTGAATGTAATTAATAAATAATAATGTTCATATTCATTTTTATTAAAACACGTAGTTGATTTGTGGCATCTCGAGTTACAAAGTACGTTAATTTTTCTACTGGCACATCTTTTTGTTTTACATTGTATTTTGGATTGTTCACAGGAACATTTCTTAAATCTTGACCTCCAAATAAGGATAATTTTCCTGTAACGCAGACTTAGGTTAGTTCGGGGAACTGAAAATGTAAAACCTAATAACTTAACCTTAATTTTACTAAACTAAAATCTAAAACCACCTAACCTTAACTTAAATGTAAAACCTAATGTGTTCCTGTGTAGGGGAGCGGTGATGTAAAGCCGAATGGTAACAAGCGAAACATAGAGCTGTGCAAGTCCTGACTTGTTTATTTCATATTTTCACTAAAACAGTTAAGGGATTTGATCAAATCACTTACTTTATTTAGGAAAATCATCTCACAGATTTGTAATTTTAATGTCTTCCGTGAATTGATCAAATCTCCGTTTTTATCATCTCCCTGCGATATATAGATTTATCAGTTAATATTACACAATAAAAATAATAATTTGGCGGTAGCATACTTTATTGCTTTGTGAAAAATTATGAATTAAAAACAAAAAAACAATTTCCAGAAGTATAAATATTATATAAAATTTGAAATATACATGTTCGTATGAACAGTATTTCATTAATTATATAATAATAATACTTTTCTCTTATTAAAAATAAAAACAGTTGTCTTTATTATGCAAAACCAATTTATGTTATAGTGATTAAACAACATAAATAATATTAAATATTTATTCAATTAACGGTAGATTCATGGAAATCGATAAAAAGAAATAAGATGATATGCTTTTTAAACAAAAATTTAAAAAAAAATGCAAAGAAAAACAAACCAACTTATAACTAAAAACAACGAGACTTTACGATTCAAATGTTTTGTTTCTTTCATCTGTGCTATGTTTGTCCTTAGAAAAAGTAATCATGATGTAAAAAAAAATATCTATATATATATATATAATAAAAACTAATTTTACTGTTAGGAAAATTACATTTGGTCATGGGAAAGGAGAATAAAAGTAAACAGAAAAAAACCGCAATGCTTTTACGATAAATAAAGCAATTTATACTTTTCTTTTTATTGGTCAGATTAAAAGCTGTCTAATATTTTAAATATACAACACCAAAATTGTTGGGAAGGTAAAAATGTGATTTTGTCATGGATGGAAGATGTTTCAGTCAACTTTTATTTTTTATTAATTTTGTTTTTAATAAATACAAAATTTTGTTAAATTGTCTCTTTAAAAAAAAAAAAAAACTTTGATGAATTATAATAATGACAGCTATAAATAAATTTAAAAAAAATTAATAGTGTTTATATATAGTAGTCAATTTGTATTGTTATTTGAAAATCCTTACCTACCGATTGATGTTTTTTCCATATGTTACGGGTGATGAGGGAAGCTTAACTCCAGATTTTTAACATCCCCCTCCCATAGATTTTTGAAAAACTCAAAAAGTTTTTGAAAAGCGTTTTTCTCTGAATCTATTCATTTTAGAGAAAAGTCTTTCAAACAAAAAATGTAAACGACATTCTCCTCTACAATTAATGTTTTTGAAGTTATGCCGTATAATTTGAAATTGAAATAGTAGTGGCGTTGAAGTTGTAAAAAACGTGTTTTTTCGGTTTTTTCACCGGATAAAATTGTTTTTCGTCTGCATTGCATTTGGAAAAGTTGTTAATCTCAAAAAAACAGACAACTTTTATTGAAACAATTTACTTGTACGACTTACCGTTTTGGAGCTGTAGCTTGCGAAAGTGTGAAAATGTTGTGAATTGGGAACGTGTTCGAAACCGGTCTAGTCGTTTACTCCTTCGTTTACAACGTTTTTTACAACTTCAGCGCCACCTAGTATTTCAATTTCAAATTATACGGCATAACTTAAAAGACATTAATTGTAGAGGAGAATGTCCTCTACATTTTTTGTTTGAAAAACGTTTCTCTAAAATGCATAGATTCAGAGAAAAATACATTTCAAAAACTTTTTGAGTATTTCGAGTTTTTCAAAAATATATGGTAGGGGGATGTTAAAAATCTGGAGTTAAGCTTCCCTCATCACCCCTAACGTATGGACAAAAGATCAATCGGTAGGTAAGGATTTTCAAATACAGCCTATTTTGATGACAAATTGCCTGTACTAATAATTGCAAACACAGACGAATAAGGCACTATGTTTTGAACATTCAGTAATGAAAAAACAAAAAAGTAATTTTTTATTTTTATATGTTCGTTGCAATCTGTTCAACTAGAGAACAATATGCAACCTCTTCTCCACCGACCAGTGAGATGAGGATGATGTGTAGTCTTATAGAGACTAAGGCTGACCATTACTGAGATGTGTGGTTAATTGAACCCCAACCACCGAAGTACACCGGTATTCACTGTCTAGTTTTCCAAATCCAAATAAATGCAAGTAACGTTTGCTAGGATTTGAACATAAACCTTCGACTTCAAAAGGTTTAGTGGTTTTTGATTTACTGATTTAGGTTTAATGGTTTACTGATTTTCGAATGGGCTAGTGATTAACTCCTTGTCGACGAGGAGTTAACCACTAGACCAGCACGATGGGCTATAAAAATAATAATACTAAAGGAATATTATTATAAAGTCCAAAATATTATTAAATAAAAAATATAGAGTCCAAAAATTTAAATATTTACGTAGGTGAAATAATTACCTCGAATGTTTAAGGAAAAAAAAAGGAGGAATAGAAGCCATAACACAAAAAAAGTTGCTTATCATTTTAACAAAAAAAAAAATTACAGTAAAATATTCCTTATCCAAAAAAACAAATATAAGATACTATAAATCGTAGCTTTACGGAGTGCGGAAGGCCTACAGGATTTCTAAGGAAAAAAGCTAACAACACATTTGTAGGACTTTCCTGTCACTTGGGTAAAGCCGTGTTCCATAATTTCCATTTCCCACAGTTGTAGGACTTTCCCGTCACGCAACTAAGCCGCGTTCGGGTTGTTTCTGATGCACGGCTTACACATACAACTAAAATTATAATTTTATTTGAATATAATATTTTTTCGTTTACTTATTTCAATGATTCTAACAAAAGTGCGCGCGCATACCATATTTAATTCGCGTGGTTGTGGCGGTACTAGCGGAGAGGGTCAGCACTAACTAAACTAACGTAATTTCACAACTTACAAATTTCGCTTGTACGGTCGGCAGACTGGTGTAGCCGCGAGGCTTAACGCACTAGGTGCCGAGTCAACCGAAGATCGAGTCCAAGACGCAGCCAGACCAAATTACTGTTTTACACTTTGAATATTATTCATTATTTAATTCTATCTATCACTGAACTGTGGCGTCAAAACATCATGCAATAGTTTAGAGCATTTTTTGGGGTGGGGATGCGATTTTGCAAAACGTTTTTTTCCAAATATTGTTTTTTTGAATTATTAATAAACGTGCCTAAGAAAAATAAGATCTTAATTAGGCGAAATCTCGAGATGCTTAGGGTGATCTTGCTCTACAGCCCCCATGATCATATAAGTTAAAAAGTTTAGTTTATTATATAGATAATTTAATTTAATTAAAATTAAATTAATTTAATTTATAGAAGTAATCTGACCACGTTTGGTCAAAATCAGTCCAGTAGTTTTGAAGCTATAAGGTGACTTAGAAGCCGACACCGAACACACACACGTACATACGAACATTAACAACGGAAAAATTTCCATCCGGTTTTTCGGATTCCTTAGGTATCAAAATGTCAAGAACCGGTGAAAACTGCATATACCCAAACTGGATCGATTACAATACTTTCCCTTCTAGAGCAGTAGTGTTATCGAGACGAGAAAGTAAAAATCTAGCAAAAATTAAAAATATAATTTTGTAAATAATCCACGAACGAAAACTGTCAATTTAAAAAAAAAAATTGTTAACTGTAATTAAAAAACATAGATACGTAGTTAATAAGTAAATATTTTTAAAATGTTCTCTGCTTTTTCCACAGATCAAATTAAAAGTTAGTCAAAAATTGTTTAATTTTTCTTCATTTGTTTATTACATAATAATGAAATAAACTTATGTGCGTTAGCAGAAACTAACTAACTGGAAAGCAAACTATGACATAGTAATTATGAAGCGTGCAATTAACCTTCACATATATAACGCTACTAGTGTTGTATATATATAATTTATATATATATATATAACATCTATTTTTTTTTTAAAGAAAATTCTAAATTAACAGATTTTGATAGTAGAAATGTAGTGTCTTGCCTTTTTTCATAATATCGTTTTAACAGTTTTATTTATATTGCAGAAATTTTTGTTTTTTGAGCGGAAGAAATGATATCTGCGAAACTCTTACTGTACGGTTTACAATTTCATTGAAATTTTTTTGAATATCACTGCGTTTTATTAGATTATACTTTTATTTTTTTTTTTATGAATGGCTGATATCTTATGGATTTATTATTAAAATTTATTGTCTTAGAACAAACAAATTGAATATCACGGCCAATTTTTTTTGTTGATAGTCATCATTCACTTCATACCATATACCATATTTTTCCTTTTTTAATAAAACTATTATAATGACCTTTACGAATCGAAAATCCGTGATGTAATATTGCACTTATAACTTTGTAGGCGTAATCCTCACTCACCGGGTTGGTTTAGTGGTGAACTTGTCTTCCCAAATCAGCTGATTTTTGTAGTCGAGATTTCCAATGTTCAAGACCTAGTAAAGGCGGTTACTTTTCTACGGATTTGAATACTAGATCGTGGATGCCGGTGTTCTTTGTTGGTTGGGTTTCAATTAACTACACACTTCAGAAATGGTCGACCTGAGACTTTACAAGACTACATTTCACATACATTCATACACATCATCCTCTGAAGTAATAACTTACGGTGGTTCCGGAGGCTAATAAGAAAAAGAAAAAGGTGTAACCCTCGATCTTTATCGTTAAATTCGATTTTACCAATCGTATTTGTATCTAATACTTTTATTTTATATTTTTAAAGAAGTGATGAGAATTAAAAAACTGTTTCATTTTCAGTACTTTCATTTACATAATAGCATTTACTATTAAAACAAGCTGTAGTGTATTTTCTTTTAAATTTTATTATTTCAAGTACATTATCAAGTTTTTGTACGCTACCTAGTAACATGTAGTACTGCTAGCAGTCTAGCGGCGAGATTCGTAAAAGTACATTAAAAAAATGAATAAAATTACATATTCCAGACCCGTGGCTCATCAAATGGAAAAAAAAGTCTAACAAAATTCGAGGTATTTTTTGAATGTATTCTTTGTTACTAATCTAATTGAACTGAAATATAATGTTTTCACGCTAATTTTTCTCCCCATTTTCATTTCACTGTTTGGTTAGGTCATATTTAGAACTGTAAACGTAGTTCATTGACTTCGTTGCCTCTTACCGACGAAGTTTTAATGAACTCCGTGATATATGTATATACGTTTAACGCGAAAAACTATGGCGGAAACCGTTTCCCGATAAACGTCTTCATTTTCGAGTTATAAGCAATCAAAGTATTAAAAACGGAACGTTGTTGTTGTTTCAATGATTGATAGTTATTTTGTATTATTCTTATTTATATTATCTATTATTGTGAGGAATGTTATTATTAATGTTAGGACTATTAATTCCAACAATAACTGTTTAAAATATGTTAATGGATGTTAATCTGAAGGTATTACAAAATAAAAAAGTTATTACAGAGCGTTTTGTTACTACCGCCATTATTCCGTGTTTTGCAAGTTTGATTGCCTATAACTCGAAAACCAAGGTATTTATTGAGAAACTGGTTTGGCCATCGTTTTTCTTGTAAAACTTAACGTTAAAATCATGTCGTCCTTCCTCAAAAAAAAAAAAAAAAAAAAAAAAACAAGTTTGATTTAATAAGATGGATCCAAGATGGGACAAAAATTTTAAACATATTATAAAATAGTAATTTTATAACTATGTAGATCCACACTTGTTTGTAATTTTTATAATCCCTCAGTTTTGAAATACAAAGCCATTTTTGTACATTAATGTCACCCATAATTAATAAATATTTAATACATCGTTTAAAATTAATATGATTTTAAATGTGCTTATTTTCGTTAATGAAACCAACCACACATTTTTTTAATCGTGCTACACAATTCATAATTCAACGTACACAACGTTAGCTTACAGTTTTTAAATTTTTTCATGTGCATTCGCATTTCATAACCTATTCATACAACACTGAATAATTCAGCCGATAGAGTATGAATGCTTTATGAATGGGTTATAGAATATTTGCGTTAAAAAAATGTTTAATTTTAAACGAAACGTTTTAAGTTGAATTATTTTATATAACGTAATAAATTTGTTCTTATGTTAACCTTTATAAAAATAAGTATAATTTTATTGATAATATGTACTGTTTTATTTACTGTATAACATCAGAGTACATAGAAAGCAGTCAATAATATTTGGAACGGAACGGAACGCAAGAATGGCGGGAGTTTCAATATTTCTCCCTACAGATCACAGAACCTGGACAATGTCCCTTGCTGCTTTATCTTTCTATTATCGGGCGGATTTCATCGGTTATTTAGTGGCGGTTATAAATTTTAAGTTTTAGTTATGGACGGATTTGGTAATTTGCGTTCCTATCCGTATGGACCATGGTGTAATTTATTTACTGGTTCTTACCGTGATAGACTAAGCTTTTAAGCCTAGTAATCCCGGGGTGATTCCCCTTCAGTCCATCCGCTGAAGTACTCTCGGTACCAGCATCTATGGGTTAGCGGGAGTGCGCCTACCGGAGCTTTAGTTATTTGGAGGGAGAAATGAGCCCCGTTTTCCGGAGGGAGTCGCATATGCTGACTAAATGAAATTGTGGTCTCTTCGTGGGACGGTGTGGGGTGATGTCTAGCTTTTTATAGTTTTAACAAAATTTAATTGCGAAAACGGTCACTTTCGCGGCCGGAATTTTTGTGCGGTTTCCATTTATAAGTTACGCAATGTAGAGGCTCCAAAGCCTGGTTGTCTTTTTTTTTACTCTCGTACCGCCTCTTCACAGTGGTTCGTTTAATATGGCATGAGGCCGTTTTCTTATACCCTGTGGAGTACGGTCCTCAATAATATTTACTGTCGCTATGGTACGATCTGAACAAATGTGCTGTCTTAGAAGTTATAAAATTTTCTCCTTTTCCTTTTTTCATAATAAATAAATTTATTTTTTCTTCCACTTTGGTTGAAATAATTTAATAAAACTAGATTCTTTAAACTATCAAAGAAACTTAAGGGAAAACTCTGTTTGTGTATGATTTTGTTATACATTTTCTATCGACTTTTATATTTTAGAACATAATATAGGAAGCTAAGACTTATGGCTGACAATCATTTCAGAAAATAGGCTCTTATTCTGTTATTCACGAGACAGGAAGAAAATTTCAAAGTCTATTCAAGATAGTTTTTTCCCCCGAATCTATACGAGAATGAACAGGCTTTAGATGTTTCGAATACGGTCAAACCTACCCTTACTGAATCCATAGGGAAATAAGGGATCAAGAATAAAAAACGGGTTGTGAAAAAATATAATTTACCGTCTTACAAACTGCTGTAGAAAACGATAAACTCCACACAGGGAAAGCCAAATTTGAACAGGGAAAGCCAAATTTGCTCCTTCTAGCAATGAAATGGACGTTCATCTTGTTCAAAATCCCTTATAAAATTAAAATATTTTTATGCAAATGACTATAGCAAATAACATTTTTATGTTGACCAGTTTGGAGTTTAGGGCCATCGATGATGTGCTCCATGTCTTATATTTCTGTCCTGGGTACGAAGCTGAACATATCAAAGCAGCTACAGAGCTAGTGAGGGTCAATCGTGGTTTTAATCTGCAAGTTAATTGGAAAACCTAAAGGGAATGGAATATAATCGCCGGCTTCCTTAGATTCTTAACCCTACGGAAGATGGCTGAAAGGGTCTGATGCTGTTATAGATGTATAGCTAGAATAGCAACCCGGGTGGCTAGGAACTCGCCTGGGTGCTTACTTCGCCAAGATGGTGTTTTGGCTTCAAGCCCCGGTTAGCTTAGATATTCGCTGTTAGGATGAGAATGGATGTGTGAACTCTGCGATGGAGCTGCGGTGTGGAAGGTTTTAGGTATTGATCTCGCTTCTGAAGCGAAACAGAGCAGAAAGATAGGGTATGTTTTCATTAGAGGCTTATTAAATTTGTGAATCTATTTCTCGATATTTAAGTAAACCAAAAGGACTTTTTGTAAGTTAAATTGTATGACAAAATTGTTGTTGCTGCGATGAACACTTCTTTTGTTGGTATGAGGATAGTATTTTTAGTGTTTAAAGGCTCTTTTTTTGTGTAAAACCTTCGATGTTAGAGGAAGACGCGGAAATCGTGCTTCCGCGAATCGGTTAATTTGATAGTTGAGGATTGTAATTTACGGTAGTTGGTCGTGGTTGGAAGAGACAGTGCGAAGGCGATAGTAGGTTGTGTAAATACACTGATGGAAACGTTTACCGATGCATTTGCATCCGTGGCATCCTGACAATGGGTAGATGACTGTGTCTTCCCCTACGGGGGGTTAGGATGTCTAGTTCAGCTTTCGTATTAGAAGCCCATAGGCAGCGTCATCCGCTGTTTACGTATTCATCCGTGAATCACCAGGCTAGAAAGTGTTTATAATTTGAACCTGATAACAGATCGGTTATCAGGGACAGTATTTAAAAACTATTTCTGTTAAAATATAGTCGGTCCCACTAGTCTTGAACTTTTAAGGGGTCTCATGGGTTATACGATCACCACTATAAATATATAAAATAAAATAAAAATATATAAAAGAAAAATAATAACAAGTAAAACATAAAAATATGTGCGATTACAAATTAAACTAAACTTAACCTACGCTCGCTTTGCTCGCCAATATTGACTAGCGAAGCGAACTTAGGCGGAACAAAGAGAACTGGTAGAAAACCTTGGGTTTCAGACGATATATTGCAGCTGATGGATGAACGTAGAAAAATTATGATAGTGATGATGAAAGTAAAAGGAACTATCGACAATTAAGAATTACTATAAACAGGAAGTGCAAACTAGCGAAAGAAGAATGGATTAAAGAAAAGTGTTCAGAAGTGGAAAGAGAAATGAACATTGGGAAAATAGACGGAGCATACAGGAAAGTTAAGGAAAATTTTGGAGTGCATAAATTAAAATCTAATAATGTGTTAAACAAAGATGGTACACCGATTTATAGTACGAAAGGTAAAGTCAATAGGTGGGTGGAATATATTGAAGAGTTATACGGAGGAAATGAATTAGAAAATGGTGTTATAGAGGAAGAAGAGGATGAAAGGGGAGAAACAATACTCAGATCTGAATTTAAGAGAGCATTAAAAGATTTCAATGGCAGAAAGGTTCCTGGAATAGACGGAATACCTGTAGAATTACTGCGCAGTGCAGGTGAGGAAGCGATAGATAGATTGTACAAATTGGTGTGTAATATTTATGAAAAGGGGGAAGTTCCGTCAGACTTCATAAAATGTATTATAGTCATGATACCAAAGAAAGCAGGAGCAGATAAATGTGAAGAATACAGAACAATTAGTTTAACTAGTCATGCATCAAAAATCTTAACTAGAATTCTATACAGAAGAGAGTGGAAGAAGTGTTAGGAGAAGACCAATTTGGTTTCAGGAAAAGTATAGGGACAAGGGAAGCAATTTTAGGTCTCAGATCAATAGTAGAAGGAAGATTGAAGAAAAACAAACCAACATACTTGGCATTTATAGACCTAGAAAAGGCATTCGATAACGTAGACTGGAATAAAATGTTCAGCATTTAAAAAAAATTAAGGTTCAAATACAGAGATAGAAGAACAATTGCTAACATTTACAGGAACCAAACAGCAACAGTAATAATTGAAGAACATAAGAAAGGGAGTCCGACAAGGATGTTCCCTATCCCCGTTACTTTTTAATCTTTACATGGAACTAGCAGTTAATGATGTTAAAAAACAATTTAGGTCCGGAGTAACAGTACAAGGTGAAAACATAAAGATGCTACGATTTGCTGATGATGTACTAATTCTAGCTGAGAGTAAAAAAGATTTAGAAAGAACAATGAATGGCGTGAATGAAGTCCTACGCAAGAACTATCGCATGAAAATAAACAAGAACAAAATGAAAGTAATGAAAAATAGTAGAAATAACGAAGATGGACCACTGAATGTGAAAAGAGGAGGAGAAAAGATTATGGAGATAGAAGAATTTTGTTATTTGGGAAGTAGAATTACTAAAGTGGACGAAGCAGGGGCGACATAAAATGCCGAATAGCTCAGGTGAAACGAGGTTTCAGACAGAAATATAATTTGTTTACATCAAAAATTAATTTAAACGTCAAGAAAATATTTTTGAATGTATATGTTTGGAGCGTAGCTTTATATGGAAGTGAAACCTGGACAATCGGAATATCTGAGAAGAAAAGATTAGAAGCTTTTGAAATGTGGTGCTATAGAAAAATGTTAAAAATCAGATGAGTGGATAAAGTGACAAATGAAGAGGTTTTGTGGCAAATCGATGAACAAAGAAGCATTTGGAAAAATGTAGTTAAAAGAAGACACAGACTTATAGGCCACATGTTAAGGCATCCTGGAATAGTCGATTTAATATTAGAGGATCAGGTAGAAGGAAAAAATTGTGCAGGCAGGCAACGTTTGGAATATGTAAAACTAATTGTTAAGGATGTAGTGGGTATACCGAAATGAAACGACCAGCACTAGATAGGGAATCTTGGAAAGCTCCATCAAACCAGTCAAATGATTGAAGACCAAAAAAAAAAAAAAAAATTGACTAGCGAGCGTAGGTTGTTTGGTTCGATACTATATTTATACTTATAGATTTATTTAGGGTCTTATCGCACATATTTTTATGTTTCGCAAATATTTTACATATTTATAGTGGTGGTAGTTTATCCCATGAGACCCCTTTTAAGTATTTCAAACATTCAGAGATACAGTGAAGAATCGCCAAAGAATAGAAATAGGGTTAAAATTTCTCAACCCCGGGAATTGTACGGTATGAGGAAATATCCACTGAACTATAATGTTCTAACTAGACATGAGGTCCTAAATTGGCATAATCGTTCTAAAAATTATAAGAATCTAAAAATGTTAGGAGTGAAGTGGTTTTCCATTATCTGCTTCATTGATTTAAACCGTCACACATGGGTATGTTAATTCCATAGAAATAAAGAGATATTTAACCTCACAATTGCTCTGACAAGATCATTCTGTTCATAATACAGGGAGTGGCTGTAATATTATTCTGAAGAGAAATCCATTACTCTAGACTACTTTTCCTTTGTATCTCAAATATTTTACATACGTAAAGGTTTCATAAAAAATCTGATGTGGACACCACATTACTTCCTTGAACGCCTATTAAATTGCATATACACAATATATTTAAACAAATTTTTTTAAAATGAAAAGTATATAAAATGTTAGTTTATTAATATCTTCTAATATTTCTTCATATTTTTTTTTGTTTTATTGTTATTATTGATTTATTATTTATCGTAAAATTGTTTTTACAATGAGGGTTAATAATTATTAATAAATCAATATATTTCAATTACAAAAATAAAGTTTAAAAAGGAGATTATTTTTATTTATGCATTTGTTTAGTCTACTTGATAATAAATATCGCTATAAAATGTAATAACATTCTCCTGTTTCGTTTTTGTTTTCATTTTGTTGATGGTCACATAACATAACATAATTTTTTACATAACATAACATAACATGTTTTTTACATTACATAATAATGTAAAAAACAGTAGATATGACTTACATTTATTTAAAAAGTAATAAAGAAACTTAACTCTAACCTAATATTTCAGGTAAGATTGTTGAATTAATAATTGTATAAATATTTTATATTAATAAAAATTAATATTTTATCGATCGTGTAACTCCATTTTATTATCCATCCATTTTATTAAAGAGTTGGGAGATCGTATCTCACTTTCAAACTAAATAAATTTAAATGAAGTGCAGCAAAAAACGTGTGTATGTAATTTAATTGGCGTACTAGGAAGTTATGTGGTGTTCACATCAGATTTTTTACATTTTGTTTAATAAACCTTTAAGCACGTTTTTATTCAACTGGCGCATAACAAAATAATCATTTTAGGTTATATTCTGGAGGCATTAAAGCAAAAAAATTAACTATCATGTAGAAAAAGTTCAAATATACCCTTTTTAAAACAGATACCGTCTGGACTATATGTATTGCTATAATAAAAGGAAATAAAAACTGAAAAGGAGCAGTTGTCAAATGCAAAGAGTGAGGAAGAAACATTATAGCATAATTTTTCACGGTGAAGAATTAAATTACTTCCTCTTCTGTTGCAGAATTAATTTCATTTGTATGACTATAATAATTTTTATGAATAATAAATAAATATATTAAAAATAAAATAATAGTAATAATAATAAAAAAATGTAATAATATAATTGCTTTTCGCTGTTGTTATACTGTCATGTCAGTAGCAAGTAAATTCCTGTGTAATAAAAATAATTTATAATAATATTAGTATGTAACATCATAAAGTTTTACATAAACTGCTATATTATCAGCATATACAATTTTCCCTTTTTCCTTTCTTTAACTTGCCTATATGTTATGTGGCAGTTTATTTTTTTTACAAAACAAAGTTTGTGTAGCCTACTGAAAATATTGAATCTAATTTTACCTTGAATCTATTTATTTTTAAAATATTTTTCTAATATTATAAACAATAATAATAATAAAACACCTTTAGTGTATTGCAAAATAATGTCACTGTCACAATCTTAGAATATTTTAGCCTTGAAAACCTCGGTTTTTTTTCGTAACCATGACCTGAAAGTAACGCGTAAAAAAGGAAATGATGCAAATTTAAATCATCAGTGATTCATATGAGTAGTGTCATATCTACTTGAAAATGAATGTATTATGTTAAATAATTAATTGCATCACACGTTTTCTTATGTCAACGTTTAATTTCAAAGGATCTCTTTCACTGGTTTTTTCTCCTCAGATTGTTTTAAAATTGAATATTATTTATTTTTTTTTAATTTACATACTTAATTATTTTATGCGAGTTACTTAAAATTTCGGTTTTGATTTAATTGAAGTTATTTATACATTTTATGTCCTGTTAAATGTTTTTAATAATTTTTATTGTAAAAAATCGAACGGGGAAAATGAGAGTCATCAATAATGTAAAAAATAACTTGACTTTTACAAATTAAGTTATATATATATATATATATATATATATATATATATATATATATATATATATATATATATATATATAATATATAGAGTATATAAAAGTAGATGGACCACTGAATATAAAAATAGGACGAGAAAAGACTATGCAGGTAGAAGAATTTTTTTTATTGGGGAAGTAGAATTACTAAATATGGACGAAGCAAGAGAGATATAAAATGCCCAATAGCACAGATGAAACGAGCTTTCAGTCAGAAATATAATTTGTTTACATCAAAAATTAATTTAAACACCAGCAAAGCATTTTTGAAAATATATGTTTGGAGCGTAGCTTTATATGGAAGTGAAACCTGGACGATCGGACTACCCGAGAAGAAAAGATTAGAAGCTTTTGAAATGTGGTGCTATAGAAAAATCAGATAAATGGATAAAGTGACAAATGAAAAGGTGTTGCGGCAAATCGAAGAAGAAAGAAGAATTTGGAAAAATATAGCTAAAAGAAGAGACAGACTTATAGGCCACATCTTAACGCATCCTGGAATAGTCGCTTTGGTACTGGAGGGACAGGTAGCTGGGAAAAATTGTGCAGGCAGGCAACGTTTGGGATATGTAAAACAAATTGTTAGGAATGTAGAGAGAGTAGGGGGTATACCGAAATGAAAAAAACTGGCACTAGATAGGGAATCTTGGATAGTTGCATCAAATCAGTTAAATGACTGAAGAGAAAATATATATATATATATTTATATATTTATTTATTTATTTAAACACAGGCTGTCCCACAACGAAACAGATAAATTTTGAAGACATGTTCTACTGGTAAAATAATGAAACAATTTCATATAAAAATACGTCTGGAAACTGTTTTGTTTTCGAGTTGCGGCTAGCGAAAAATTTCGCCCGGATTTCAGTTCCACTAATAAAAAGAAGCCCTACTGTAATTTTTGGGACCCAAATTAAGGTGTAAAGTTGGTAGGTTCTTATGTAATTTGAGCTAGGGAATAAGATAAAACAGATCCTAGAAGTGTAACTCCAGTAATTTTTAAGATATCCGACGTAAAATACAAAATTCGGTCTCAAAAAAAACAATTTTGTTTTTAGGTTTGTAGTACAACAGCTTTGTTAAATGACTAATAAATGCGAAACATTTAGTAACAAAACTTTTAGAAAATTTAATTCTGAGAAAACTAATGTAAATACAGCCAGTAAAACGTAAATAAAAACTTTTAAAAAATATTTTTTTATTGAAGCAAAGCAGATGAAAAACAGACAGAAAATCGTATTATTCTTTCTGTACCTCATAAAGATTCTTTTTAAAAATGTTGTGGTAATCCCTACTTGACATAATACTATTTACATCAGCAGAGCGTTGTACATGAAACCCTTCTCGCCTCCACCGTGCACGATTATTGCTCGGTCATCTTATCTTTTGATACAGGACGATGTATATCCTGATCAGAATTGCCCGACGAAGTTTTGTTTGAGATATGAGAAGATAAAATGTACGTTTCGTCTACATAAACAATGGGACGTTTTTCTTCTTTGTAACGTTTAATACATCTAAAGTAACGTATTCTTTGTTCTCGTATTTCATCGTTTTCGATGAGAATATTTCTTTATTTTTTTGTTTTTTTTTCTATCGAAATCCTAAGGATTTCAACATTTTCTTGACGCTCCATACATCACCCTGAGAATTAATAGTATCTTTCAGTTTATCACAAATACGTTAACTGTACGAAGCACTTTATCGTGTAAATTGAAATCGTAAACAATTCGCCTGACTAAACATTTAACGAAATTTAAATTAGTAATTCTATTTTCCTGTTTATATATTTGGGGGGGGGGGGGGTTGAAATAAGCACTCACGTTCGGACATCCCATTCTTTTCTTTTGTTATAGTTTCAACAGTCCTGGCCGAAAACCCCACGTGGAGCAGCGCTTATCTTCAATACACTTTTTCATAGGAATAATAAATTGTACGCTTGAAACCACCTGTTCTTGGAACTGTTTTCCTCTCTTTCCATAAACTGAGAACGTTCCATGTAACTTCCAGAGCTTGACTATGGAGAGTTTTCCTTCTCTTAATTCTTGACATAAACCCCTCCATAATTTTCGGAGAACTCTAAAAATATGCAAAAAAATAAATATTCATTAATATTAAAATGCAGCTACAGAAATATTATTCGCAGGATAATGCACTCGACACATTAAAAACCAGAATAGAGACCAGTATAAACAAATTAACTTTACGCGGCACGCACTATTTCACAATTAAACTGTAACAAGATTCTTACGTCTTGCATTTAATACACAAATGTGTCATGTTTTTAATAGCAGGATGACGTCAGCTGGTTAGATAGACAATAAAACCCGGTTTACCCGTCCCGTCAAAATCTGCCGACAGTTTGGTTGACAAAGACAGGGGCAAACCTCCAGCTCACTTAGTACATTGCTGTCAAATTAATTCGGTATGAGTACTGTAATAATAAATTACCGTATTATGTAGGTAAATTATCCAACAGTCACGTTTTTTATTTTATTAAATTATTTAATTTTTAATTTATTTGTTTTTACTTCCTTGTACGAAATAAAGGAATTATTGTAATTGCGAAAAATTTCGGTTTTCAGATTTCAACGGAAATATTCATTTTAACCATCCCTGAATCCATTTTGACTAGTTTCGGCGTGACGTCTGTACGTACGTACGTATGTCACACAAGTCAAAAACGATTAGCCGTAGAATGTTGAAATTTTGAATTTAGGACTGTTGCAACATCTAGTTGTGCACCTCCCATTTTGGTTGCAATCGAATGGGCCAAAAATGTGTTAAACCTCTAAATAAATTTGTATTTTGAATTTTTTCTTAACCGCAGTAATAAGCCCTGGTTGAGAGCTTTTCAACGATATATCAAAAGTGGTACTTTTTTCATTGGTTCCACAGTTATAGCCAAATAAAATTTTAATTAATGAAATATTTGGATCTTACAAGGGGAAGGCACATCGATTTGAATCCGATTTCATATATTTTTTTTTAATTTAAATATATTGATCTATTAATAATTATTAACTTCTGATTGTAAAAAAAAATTAATAACAATATAAAAAAATTATGAAAAAATCAAAAGTATTAGTGAAATAGAATTTTATGTACTTTTCATTTTAATTCAAAAATTTTACAATCAGAGGTTAACAATTATTAATAAATCAATATATTTGAATTAAAAAAAAGTAAAAAAAAATATACTATATATAAATATATATATATATATATATCTTCTCGCCTTCCCATTGGATTGATCTAGTAGTGAACGCGTCTTCCCAAATCAGCTGATTTGGAAGTCGAGAGTTCCAGCATGCAAGTCCTAGTAAAGGCAATTATTTTTATACGGATTTCAATACTAAATCGTGGTTACCGGTGTTCTTTGGTGGTTAGATTTCAATTAACCACACATCTCGGGAATGGTCGAACTGAAATTGTACAAGACTATACTTCATTTACACTAATACATATCGTCTTCGTTCATCCTCTGAAGTAATACCTGAACGGTAATTCCCGGAAGCTAAATAGGAAAAAAAGATCTGTTCCACCCGTCCTATCAATCTATCTCTTTCGCACGCAATGTGCACAGCTATATGCCGCCCTTATAAATAAAATGCAAACAACTGAATAGTGCAGTACACTAGACACAGCAGTTGGGGAGGGGCAAACTTTCAGTTCATGTATTGTAACCTTTGTACTGTAAAAAAACAATAAATACTTTAGAGATAACCGAAATATTTACAATTCGTAGATATGATACGATTTCTTAACAAATGAAACGAATATTTTAAGATAATTTATTAATAATTAACAAAATTATTTTTCCTTCGTAAAGTTATTAACGTCGTTAAAAAGGAGTACTGGTACATAAAATAATTTTTTCGCAGCTATAAAAACAATCCTTTAACCATTTACAATTTGCTATTATTATACACAGACCGTATGATGTTCATGTGTGTTTTGACCTATAAAATTATACTTAAATTATGCACGTGTGCATCGCGTACATGAATATATACCACTCATTCACATTATCACAAAGCATATATTAATTCATGATTTTTTTTACACAATTAAATAGCTATAATTTGTTCTCTCACAACAATGAGTAGATGTATTGAATTCGATATAATTGACTTGAAGGAAAGAAAGCCAAACAGGAAGTCATTAACTTCACTATATTCCGTTTTATTCCGGCTGAAACCCTGTAACAGCTGCCGATGGATGATAATGACAAGAATTTATTATAGCGTGAGAAAAAATACCATGGGATCGAACCCAGAACCTTCGGATAGCAGGCACAGTCGCTACTACTACATCATGGAGGTTGAATGGCTCATTATTGTAAAGGGAAAAATTATTTTTCATGCTATTCTCTGAACGTATAATTCTATATTTTGTCTGTATTTTTTTATTTTTTATTACGTACACAAAAATCAAACAAATATTTACCGTACTTATACATGACAGTTTTACTTTGGTTAAATAAAAGGAAACTTTTAATTTTTACTTTCTCGTCTAGATAGCGCTATAGGTTAGAAGGGAAAGTATTATAATCAGTTCAATTTTGGCATATACGATTTTCACCGGATCTTGTCGTTTGGATACCTAAGGAAACTAAAAAATCGGATGAAAATTTTCTGGATGTTAATGTTCGTATATACGCGCGGGCGTGTTCGTTGTTAGCCTCTAAATCACATTATATCTCTAGAACTACTGGACGGATTTTAACCAAACTTGGTCAGATAACTTCTATATATGGGGTACTGATGCCATTAAGTTTTTCAGTTTCAAAGGTCAAGGGTGAGGCTATTAAGCAAGATTACCCTCAGTATTTCAAGATTTCGCCTAATTAAGGTCATATTTTTCTTAGGCACATTTGTTAACAATTAAAAAATAAGAAAATTTGCAAAAAAAATTTGTAAAACTGTACCCCCACCGTAAAAAAATAGTTTAAGTTAATGCTATGTTGTGACGTCACAGGTGAATGGTAGAATTATAATAAATAAATAATATTTAAAGTATAAAAATGTAAGTCGGTCTGGCTGGGTCTCGAACTCGATCGTCCGTTGACTTGGTACCTAGTGCGTTAAGCCTCGCGCCTACACCAGTTTGCCGATTGTGCAAGCGAATAAGTTGTGAAATTATATTAATTTAGTTACTGCAGCCTGTCGCCCCTAGTATCGCCACACCCGCGCGAATTAAATATGGTATGCGCGCGCGCTTTAGAATCACCGAATTAAATAACGAAAAAAAAAACATTTAAATAATATGATAAATCTTTTAAATTAAGTTTTGTGTATATGTCCGTGTAAGCCGTGTATCAGAAACAACCTACAGTTGCAGCAATTTCCCGGAACGAGGAATTAATCGCGTGACGGGAAAGTCGTTACGTAGATATGAAAATTTTTTTCTTCAACGAAAATGCAATCGGGGGCTCTTTAATACAGAATCGGTCCAGTAGTTTTTTAGTCTATAATGGACACACATATCGGAAACATTGAAATGGAATCGTAAAGTATTTAGTTTAGTGTGTACTGCTTTTACGTCCTACAGGATTTTTTTAACTGTCATAGTTAAACAATGACATCTTAGGTATAAAAAAACACGCGTATTCGAATGCAATGTAGTATCAAAATTTCAAAGCAATCGGTGAAGAACTTACGGAGACTTAAGATTTTAAACAAACGAACACTTAGATTTTTATTTATGTAGATTCTTTTTAGTGATCATCAAGAAAAATTCACGATTCGAAAACTAATGGATATAACGTATTTAACATACTGAGTCAAATGAGGAAACTGTAAACATTTTAATTTATTTAATTAATTGGCGTTTTTTTTTTGTCTTCAGTTGTTTGACTGGTTTGATGCAGCTCTCCTAAATTCCTTATCTAGTGCTAGTCGTTTCATTTCGCTATACCCCCTACATCCTTAACAATTAGTTTTACATATTCCAAACGTTGCCTGCCTGCACAATTTTTTCCTTCTACCTGATCCTCTAATATTAAAGCTACTATTCCACGATGCCTTAATATGTGGCCTATAAGTCTGTGTCTTCTTTTAACTACATTTTTCCAAATGCTTCTTTGTTCATTGATTTGCCACAAAACCTCTTCATTTGTCACTTTATCCACTCATCTGATTTTTAACACTCTCCTATAGCACTACATTTTAAAAGCTTTTAATCTTTTCTTCTCAGGTACTCCGATCCTCCAAGTTTCACTTCCATATAAAGCTACGCTCCAAACATATACATTCAAAAATCTTTTCTTGACGTTTAAATTAATTTTTGATGTAAAAAAATTATATTTTTGACTGAACGCTCGTTTCACCTGAGCTATTCGGCATTTTATGTCGCCCCTGCTTCGTCCATCTTTAGTAATTCTACTTCCCAAATAACAAAATTCTTCTACCTCCATAATTTTTTCTCCTCCTATTTTCACATTCAGTGGTCCATCTTCGTTATTTCTACTATGTTTCATTACTTTCATTTTGTTCTTGTTTATTTTCATGCGATAGTTCTTGCGTAGGACTTCATTCACGCCATTCATTGTTCTTTCTAAGTCTTTTTTACTCTCAGCTAGAATTAGTATATCATCAGCAAATCGTAGCATCTTTATCTTTTCACCTTGTACTGTTACTCCTGACCTAAATTGTTCTTTAACATCATTAATTGCTAGTTCCATGTAAAGATTAAAAAGTAACGGGGTTAGGGAACATCCTTGTCGGACTCCCTTTCTTATTACGGCTTCTTTCTTATGTTCTACAATTATTACTGTTGCTGTTTGGTTCCTGTAAACTGTTGGAAACTGTTCTTCTAGCTCTGTATTTGAACCCTAATTTTTTTAAAATGCTGAACATTTTATTCCAGTCTACGTTATCGAATGCCTTTTCTAGGTCTGTAAATGCCAAGTATGTTGGTTTGTTTTTCTTCAATCTTCCTTCTACTATTGATCTGAGACCTAAAATTGCTTTCCTTGTCCCTATACTTTTTCTGAAACCAAATTGGTCTTCTCCTAACACTTCTTCCAATCTCCTATCAATTTTTTTTTACAGAATTCTAGTTAAGATTTTTGATGCATGGCTAGTTAAGCTAATTGTTCTGTATTCTTCACATTTATCTGCTCCTGCCTTCTTTGGTATCATGACTATGACATTCTTGAAGTCTAACGGAACTTCCCCTTTTTTGTAAATATTACACACCAGTTTGTATAATCTATCAATCGCTTCCTCACCTGCACTGTGCAGTAATTCTACAGGTATTCCGTCTATTCCAGGAACCTTTCTGCCATTGAAATCTTTTAATGCTCTCTTAAATTCAGATCTCAGTATTGTTTCTCCCCTTTCATCCTCTTCTTCCTCTATAACACCATTTTCTAATTCATTTCCTCCGTATAACTCTTCAATATATTCCACCCACCTATCGACTTTACCTTTCGTACTATAAATCGGTGTACGATCTTTGTTTAACACATTATTCGATTTTAATTTATGTACTCCAAAATTTTCCTTAACTTTCCTGTATGCTCCGTCTATTTTACCAAGGTTCATTTCTCTTTCCACCTCTGAACACTTTTCTTTAATCCACTCTTCTTTCGCTAGTTTGCACTTCCTGTTTATTGTATTTCTTAATTGTCTATAGTTCCTTTTACTTTCTTCATCACTAGCATTCTTATATTTTCTACGTTCAGCTGCAATATATCGTCTGAAATCCAAGGTTTTCTATCGGTTCTCTTTGTTATACTTAAGTTCGCTTTTGCTGATTTCAGAATTTCCATTTTAACATTTTCCCATTCTTCTTCTACATTTTCTACCTTATCTTTTTTAATTAGACCTCTTGCGATGTCCTCAAAAATCTTTATCTCTTCTTCCTCAAGCTTCTCTAAATTCCACCTATTCATCTGACATCTTTTATTCAGGTTTTTAAATCCCAATTTACATTTCATTATGACAAAATTATGATCGCTATCAATGTCTGTTCCAGGGTAAGCTTTGCATTTGACGAGTTGATTTGTAAATCTTTGCCTAACCGTGATATAATCTATCTGATACCTTGCAGTATCACCTGGTTTTTTCCATTTGTATATTCTTCTATTATGAGTTTGAAAGTGTTCTATTATAATTTTTAATCGGCGTATACCAATATAAATTTACAGATTTCTCAAGTGATTGATTACCTCGAGTGACTATTATCGCGCGGATCATACAGCAATTTTCTGTGATTTAAACAACTAATGGCTAAATTCAACAATTGCAAATAATTATTAAAAATATTAATAAAAAGAGAAATTTATCTTAATAAAAAAGTTACTTCTTTTTGAGAAAAATAACGGTTTTCAGCTTCCCGTTATTCATGAAGTACAATAATTTTGGTAATTATTAAGGAAATTAAATATGTTATTTTACATTTTATAAAAATGCCTTTATATTGAATAAAAACGTAATAATTCTTTTTTAAATCGTCGCGGTGTAGATATAAAATGTTTTATATCTGAAAACGTTAATTCGTGATTTAACAATAACAATAATTTATTACTTTAAATTTCCTATTAAAAAATAAAGAAAAAGAACTATCTCAATCGGGGAAGTAAGATGAATTGCAGTTTATATATTATTACAGAGATAAAATATGATCATGTGGTTTCCATTTTCTACATGATTGGCCGTACTGATTATGAATATAGACCATAAATCAGTCTTATAACTAGGCTATAATAATTGGTGATTGGTGAATAGTGTGCAAAATCACATCAAAACTAATTTCATAAATTTTATAGGAACTTATGAAAGCTTCAGTTTTATTTTTTTCCATTATTTCATAGGTATAACGTATATTTAATTTCTATTTGAAATATGAATATTATGTTGCCTATCGACTTTCTTTTCATATTAAAACTTTCTATTTATTAAGTTATCAGTTGAAGGTTAGAAATGATAAATTTGTCCTTAAGTTTTTATTTTATTTATATCAATAGAATGGTGTAATAAATTATTGTTCATCAAAAACAGGATTGTTAATTTATTGTTTTACTCTACAGAGTGTCCTTTAAAGGTAAGGTAAAACTCTAGGAAGTGTTTCTGATTAACATACTGAAGAAAAAATGTCCAGCTAATATAGGTCCGAAAACGCAAGTTTTCTTTCTGTCTGTCTGCCCACCATTTTGTGTTTTTAAAAAAAAAAAAACTATTCTTCAAGAACGGTTGGAGATAACTCAATACATTTTTCTTCTTTATTTTAAAGTTAAATTTTTTAATAGGAGAAAAAAATAACGATACTCTTCGTTGACAACTTTCACAATGGTGGTCATTTAAATTTTTCAATCTTAAGTATTTTAGGAATTATTAGATTTATCAAAATTTTATTGTATTATAAAAATTATGAAGCATTTTTTTGTGAACATAACGATACCTTAGTCGCAAAGATTCGACGATAAACATCACAGTTATTGTAAAAGGTAGGCCTAAACCGATATGGCGGCCATTTTTTTTTTATTATCGTGGTTTCTGATTAAAATTATTAATTTTAATCAGAATGTGACAGAACGTTTTTAGTTAATTTTGGGTCATAAATAAATTTGATTTAGTTATCAAGTGAGTCACGATAATAAAAAAAACAACACAGGATGGCCATTATATCTGTTTAGGCCTACGTTTTGCAATAACTCTGTTGTTTATCGTCGGATTTTTACGACAAAGGTGTCGTTGTGTTCACAAAAAAAGCTTCATAATTTTTATAATAAAACACAGTTTGATAAATCGAATAATTCCTAATTTATTTGAAATTGAAAAGACCGCCATTTTGAAATTTGTTAACGAAGGGTATCGTTATTTTTTTACCTATTAAAAAATGTTAGTTTAAAATAAAGTACACATTTTTATTGCGTTATCTCCAACGTTCTTGAAAAATATTTTTTTTTCTTTAAAAACACAAAATGACGGATAGATAGAAAAATATGCGTTTTCGGACGTATGTTTGCTGGACATTTTTTCTTCAGTATGTTAACTAAAATCACTTCCTACAGTTTGGCCTCACCTTTAAAGGACACCCTGTAAAAGAATAGCCTGTTACAATTAATTTCAATGAGAATCATTTTGTTCACTATTCAGCCCAATCTTTATAGTGTTAAAGAGAGTTGTAGAAAATCATTTCGCTTCTCAATTTGTCTTTTATGTCAGTTTTGGTTGGTTTTTTAAAATTATTATTATTATTTTTTTTATTTTCGGGAATGACGTGCATTTCCTGTCACGCTTTTAACAATTACTCAGTCCTAGAACAAAACAAAAACATCTCCACAGAAACACCTGCATTTTCAACCACAGATATATACTTATAATTCGTTACTATAACTGTAATGATTGTAGGAGACATGATATAGTCAAAAGTTACTCTCGAAAATAACAGAGCTATTCTCCAGAATAACAAAATCTCATGTTATGCTTATTAGGTAATGTTAGGAGATAAGTGGTTTCTCATTATTTTTATAAGCCTGATATAATGGGATACAATATTTTAACCTCACCGAAATTCAGGTGATATTAGACCATAGAGAGCTTTCACTCTATTGGTCTCAGGGTTTGACTATATAGTAAATATCATTACTCTCACAGATAGCAATCCAATACCCACCTGGCTGGTCTAGAGGTTAACTCGTCATCGCAAATCAGCCGATTTCGAAATCGAGAGTTCTAAAGTTCAAATCCTAGTAAAGACAGTTATTTTTATACCGATTTGAATACTAAATCGTGGATACTGGTGTTCTTTGGTGGTTGGGTTTCATTTAACCACACATATCAGGAACGGTCGATGTGAGACTGTAAAAAACTACACTTCCTGCTCATTCATCCTCTGAAGTAATACCTTGCGGTTGTTCCGGAGGTTAAACAAAAAAAAAAAGAGAGAGTAATAGCAATCCCAACTGCTGTATCTTAGACTAGATGTTTTACATTCGTCACAGCTGTAAAAAAAAAACACACAGAGAGATAAAGTATAACAATAAATTAAATGTACCTCTTTTTGTTGAAAAATAATACGTGTATACACCGTTTCAATTATGTAGAGGAATGCAAACATTTACGTAGCTTGTACAGAGTGATTCACGATGAATGTAACACTTTCAGGACATGTTATACTAATGAAAATAAAGAAGAAGGTTCATATAAATACGGGTTAGAAATGTTCGTTAGCGAGGGTCGGATGACGAAAAATTTCGTCCTGATTTCTACCTCTTCGTAAAATAGGGCTGGATCGGTATCCAGACTAACGGATCAATTTAATGGTTTTTTATGAAATATAATCTGAAAAACCTGAAAAATAGATGTCAGACAGTATTTTTAGTAGTTTTTGAGAGATTTTGGTAAAAGAAAAAAAAATTGGGATCGAAAAATACATTATTTTATGTTTAGTGTAAAATTATTTTGTTAAATGGGTAATAAAAACAAACGTTTTAAAAAACATTTGTGGAGAATGCAATTCAGAGTAAAATATTTTAAATAAAGTCCACAGGAAGCAAATTTAAACTTTGAAATTCTTACGTTTTTGCTTAGTTTTTATGAACCGCTTTTTGAACCTATATTTATATGAACTTTCTTCTTTATTTTTACCAGTAGAACATGCCCAGAAAGTTTTTTACATTCTTTGTGAATCACTTAACGATTAACGATTTATCAGATTTTATAAGCATGAATTGGTATCCTACATCCATACATACAGATTATCCCAGGAGATGTTTACGAAATTTTAGGGTCTGATTCAGGGCATTATAATAAAAAAATCGTGTGGACAAATGACTTATCTAATTTAATTTTCAGTCAGATCGCCGTTCTGTTGTTTTTTTTTTTTTTTTTAATTAAAGTTTATATCTTAAGAATGAATTGAAATATTTTAATGAAATTTTACATACGAGCGACGTTCAATAATTAACGAGAAAAATTGATATAGAGACAAGATTTATTCAATGACGATGAAACTTATACTACTTTTCAACAAAGACTACATTAACATTTAGGCATTTGTCCCACCGTTCTGTGAGCTTTCTGATTCTTGCAGCGTAGAAGTATTTATCTTGCTATTTTTATTATTCGTGGACCGCTCTTTTGACCGCTTCGATGTCGTCGAACTTCTTCTCGCGTAAAAAGTCTATGAGCGGGCTCAACAATGAAAATCGACGGGGTGTGATTTGGGCTATAAGGAGGATGTGGAAACACTTCTCAACCCGACTTCTCTAGCGTTTCTCCCTTTCTCTGAGCGATGTGGCGGCGCGCGTTGTCATGCAAGAGAATTACACTTTTTGAGAGAGCGCCTCTACGTTTTCGTCTTATTGGGGTCACAATTTCTGTTGGAGCATGTTAAAATAGTATTCACTGTTGGGCCTTAAGAGTCACAAAAAACCATCAACATCATTTTACTGGCTGACGCGTGAGTTTTGACATTTTTTTTGGTGAGTGAATCCGTATGTTTCTACTCGAGACTTTGCCGTTTGGATTCGGATCCAGAAACCTTCCGCTTAAATCGTTCTTTGAGCTCAGAACAAATGCGAATCCGGGTGTCTTTATGGGATTGAGTCAACTGTCTTGCAACCCATCTCGAACACGTTTTGCGATAATGCAGCAGGCTATGAATGATAGAATGCTCGATTCCAACACTAATATTTCACAAACTAGCAATTTGGAAAATTCTGACTCGCCTGTCTTCGCGAATAAGATCATTTTCAGTGCGGTAGTCGAAACTTCAACCGGTCTTTCAGAACGATGGATATTAGTTACATTTGGTCTGCCCGAATTAAACTTTCTTTCTTTTTCCTGTTTAGGCTCCGGTTATTACCTTTCAAATAATAATTCAAAGGATGAATGAGGATGATATATATGAATGTAGATGAAGTGTAGTCTTGTACAGTCTCAGTTCGACCGTTCCTGAAATGTGTGGTTAATTGAAACCTAACCACCAAAGAACACCGGTATCCACGATCTAATATTCAAATCCGTGTAAAAATAATTGTCTTTACTGGGACTTGAACGCTGGACCTCTAGACTTCCAAATCAGCTGATTTGGGAAGACGGCTACCACTAGACCGACCCGATGGGTTACCTGAATTAAAATGTTCCACCCACGTGTACACGTTACTGCGGTTTAAACACTTTTAACCATACTATTTCAACATTCTTGAATATATCTTCGCCGGTTTCACAACGTTTAAACAGTTTCAATGTTGTTCTTCCGGTGTACACGTTTCAAGTGGAGCTGACATTCTGAAATCAACAGAAGAGGTTAGGTTTAGATTAATTATGATCCAACAGCTGATTAAATGTGTTCCCATGGTTGCCAACTTGACCCTCAAAATGTTTCATTGTCATTGAATGAATCGTCTTTTTTCTACACCAATTTGTCTCGTTAATTATTGAACGTCGCTCATACATGTATTCAATAAAATATTCAAAATAAATAAGTTTGAAAATTTTACCTTTGAAAATCCATTTATTTAAAAAAATAAAAATAAATAGTTTTGTAAATATTAGTTTTATCGAACTATGTTTTATTAAATAAAATGTTAAACATTTTATTATGAATAAAATGACATCTCATTTCTTCAAATCGATTGATAGACGGTTAAGATATGATTGAAATTAAAAAAAAAGTGTATCGCAAAAAATTATGCACTGATAATTTTACGACTGTTTTCACTTCCTTCGCTAATTGAATTAATAACAATTTATTATATTAGTTCTTTGTTTCCTTTTTCTAAAACCAGTTAGGTATTCTCTCAATTGTAGGAAGCAGTAAAATGTGACTATCTTTACTCTGTTTTTACTCATTCTTTTCAAACCTTTAAAGAGGCCGCCCGTCAGAGACCGGGACTCGGTAATAGACATTGTCTGCCTCAAACCGCAGGAAGGAAAGACCAAGTCTAAAAAACTTAACTATAAGTAAAATTACAAAATTTAAACACTATCACTATTGAAATACTGGTTATTGAAATACTATTGTTTTTTTAAAAAAAAATACAGGTTACTTTCTTAAAATACTATTAGGAAGATTACCGATTAATAATTCCTGGATGCCATTACACGGATTTGTATATTTTTGTTAGACCTTCGCGTTATAATAAAAAAAAATCGAAAAATCATCGTCAAGAGGTCAGGAATTACTACAAAAAATTCAGTAAATACTTCCAGTAACTAACAAAAATGTTCAGTAAGTTCAGCATTGGTTTATCAAAAAAATAATAATAAATATATAATAATAATCGTTCATTTATTAATTATTTAGTGTTCGATATTTTAATTTTAATTCAGTAAAACCTTAAATTATATAGTTAATGGAAATATTTTTTTTTATAGAATAACTTTATCAGATTCAGTGAAATGATACTACTGATTGATTACATTTTAAGACGTCAGACCATTAATTTAGTATTCATACATAAAAGAACTGAAATAACAAAATAAAAATTATAATGGATATTTGTTCTTCCCTATTCTGCCATTATGGGATAAATATTAATTACTCGTATTAAATACAAAATTAATAAATAAATTACTTTAATAATAAGTAGATAATATAATATTACTTATATGTTCTTTACTTTATTTAAACAAATGTTTTACGTCAGGAATCCTAAATAAATTCCATTAGAAAATTGAATTATAATTATATTATATGAACAAAATTATTTCCTAATTATTTAAAATAATAATATTTCTCTAATTATTTCCTTCAATAGTCAAAAAATAAATACCGTATTTTCTTTAATCGATTGAAATTGGAGGACTGTAAATACGAATATGATATGCTCTGGTTTTTCCTAGTTCTGTTTCGTCATTGTTTTGTTTTTTTCAGTATTCTGTTTCTTCACGTTCTGTTTTATCATAGAATCATAAAAACTACACGAACATAACCTCAGGACGAGCCGATATGCGCCGAAAAGCATAGTAGGTAATTACAATACGGCATCATAGTTGCCCGTACAGCAATCATTAGGTTAAGCTCCTTATTTTATCCCCCGCAGCGAACGAGTTAAACAAAGTTTAAACATAAAAAACCGTTTTTATTTTTTGCTTCTAAATTGAAAAGTAATGGAGAAATCATAGTACAGTGGCACAAGGAAAGGGGAAACGGGAAAACGGGAACTCTCACAAAAGTAAAAAGAATAAATTTACAAGTTTTATTGTTGAAAACAAAAATAAATTACATGCAATTAAGTGTTCCAAGACAACAAATTTAAATTTCTAAAAACAATGTCCTAAAGATGATAGCCATTAGAATGTACACATTCCTGAAAGTGAATGCTGAGATTTTGCATGGAACTTTGATACGTTTCCATTAGAATTACAGCGATTTCTTCTCGAATCCTCATTTTCAAATCAGGGATTTTCGTTATTTTTTTTAGAGCTGAATCCGTCTCCTCGAAATTTGTAATCCATATCTTGATGGCGTGGCAAGATGGAACGCGACCATGATGTTATAAATTGCAACGTCGTTGAAGTTCCCGTTGAGCAGCAGTCACACTGTCAAAATTCTTAAAAAATGCCTTCTCGGCAAATGCACGTTGCAAACCGACTCAGTGGTTCATGATTACTAAATGGCAGGTAGTTGTGCACAGAAGGATGCCAGTCTCACCTTTCTACCAGCTCCACAGGGCTGTCACTAATACTTGGTGAGGGTTTTGTCCCCGGTTCCTGCGCGGACCGGATTGAGGTTGTTTTCCTCTTGTTAGGTGACCTAAATTGGTCGACTTATTTGGGTGTCGGTCTGAATTTCTACGTTGCGTAAAACACAATTTTGATTGATATGAGTGTAGCACTGATTTAACTTTAAACTCGTTCTTTTTCTGAGGCATTCACAGTCCCGAACGGTGTTGTCAAATCTGTACTAGGCGCGGGATCCGCGCTTCCGCGGTTTCGGTTCGTTAGTTTGAGGGAATCATGTTAAGTTGGATGTGAAGATGTCCGTTTGAGGCCTACGTGAAGGCGAAATTTGATATGTATTTACTGATGCAAATGTATGGCGAGGCATTTACATCGGTGGCATCCCGCCCGAGGTCTGGCTGATGACTGTGAGATGCTACCAGCGGTCGTAAGACCGCTGGTAGCTTTAGGGCTTGGAACGGAGGGAGTGGTGTGGCGACCGGTAACGTCACAAGGTGGGCGTCTTCCCCCTACGGGGTTGTGATGTCACTACTACTTTCAAAATTTCCCGCGTTTCCGTGTGCCACTTTGTACTTCAATAAAAGAAGTTGTTGATAAATACGTTTAAAACAAGTCCTTAAACGACTTGATTGGTCCATTTTTACGGAGAAAAACTAAAAAAAAACCTAAAAAATCCTTAAAAAAGGGCGGTTTTTCAAAAATTCATAGCTATGTTCATTTTTAAGTTCTAGCAGTAGCTGTTTTTAGTCAGTGATATAAATATTAAGTGTGCAAAATCTGGATGCTATCGGATAAATATTTTTGTAAAATTGCTTTTTGAATTTTTTACGCACTGTTATGTATTAGTCTTACATGGTGTGCGTTTTCTTCAGAAATGGTTCAATTGACATTTAAAAAAAAAAATTTGAACCTAGATAAAATTTATTACAAATTGTCAATTACACTGTGTCGTTAAAATCCTTTAAAATAGGTGAAAAATGCATATAAACATGAGCATATTCGTTCTAGTGACTGAAATTAATGTGGGGGGGGGGTGGTACAGCAGCGGTGGAGAAGTTGTATATATAATAATAGAAGCGGCGGCACGTTGTCAATAATTAAGATGCATTATCTCAGCAACTATTGAAGGATTTTAATAGTTTTTTTTTCATTTTGGGGATAACTCGATCCGCGCAATCTGAATATGTAGTCGGATTTGATGGAAAACAATAATTAAACTACTATTCGATTGTTTTCGTAATATTTATATAATTGACTACAAAGAACTATTGTCAGCTACAAAATTGACCAGCTACATATATATATATATATATATATATATATATATATATATATATATACTCTCCTGGCCACGGAGATCGGCTGGAGTGTAGTAATATTCATGAATGTGTACCGTCATTTTCATAAATGATTCATTATTTTAGCCGGCTTTTATTAGAAAGTAATGAGATATTACTTTTTATTACTCTTCGTAATTTTGGGTTCAACAGGTTTGGAAATTAGCGTATATGTTTGCGATAAAAAAAGCGTAAATTTATTTTTTAATTGATTTATATTAATTAATACTTATAATCTATGTTTTGTTTTGGTGTAAATTTTTACATAGTTTAATTAAATTCTTAAGGATAACGAAAAATAACATTTTTATTGAATTATATATATTTATATTATAAAATAGTTTTTATTAAAGTGCTGTCGAGTGGTGTTAAAGATGAAAGAGATGTCTTGTAGGAGGGCAACGACCCGAGTTGATGGTAAGCGGCCCTCGGGCGAGACCGCTTTCCGCTACGATGATCAACAGAGAAATCTCAGTCACAAAACATATACAGAAACAATGACGATTCTCGTCACACTAACACAAAGCCTCCCTACCTGGCAGCTTTCCTTCTGTGTCACGCATACGGTTGGTCCAAGGTTAACAACAATTCTACTTGCACTAGAGAATATATTTAGTAAATTAAAATTATGTTTGTGATCTCGCATAAAAATTTATTTAAAGTTTTTACGGTTTTTTTATACGTTCTTATGACTATTTTCAGGAACTTATAGGCTTGAAATTTCACGCTTTTGGGATTTTTTTTTAGAATTTTGGGATTTTTACTTCAATTTTTGTATTATAATTAGTAACCTGTTGTTATGTTGATATGTTTGAATTCTTCTTCATAAACTGGATAAAAATAACATAATCGAATCAAATATGAAATATTATGCGTCTACTATATTTATATATAATATAAATCAATTTTTCTAGAAGCTAATTTGTTTTATAATCAAATAAAAAACTAAATCAAAGATTAAAAACTTCAAATTTTAATTTAATCTAGGATTTTCATAATTCAAAGTCTTTCCTATATACATAAAATACTGAATAAAATTTATAAAGAGTGTCCCATGAAGAAACGGAGAAATATTCAGGGCATGTTCTACTGGTGAAAGTAATGAAAATAATTCATATAAACATAAGTTTAGAAACGCTTTATTTTTGAGTTACGGCTAGCGAAAGATTTTGTCCGGATTTCAGCTTTTCTAATAAAACGAAAACCTACTGTAAATTTTAGGACCCAAATTAAGGACTATAGTTAGTGATTTCTTATGTAATTTTACCTGGAAAATAAGGTAAAATAGTTCCCAGAACTGTAACTCTAGCATTTTCCAAGCTATCTGGTGTAAAACACAAAATTCGGAGTCTAAAAACAATTTTTTTTTTTTTTAGGTTTGTAGTTCAATAGCTTTGTCAAATAACTGATAAATGAAGCAAGATGAAGCAACAAAACTTGTAGATAATTTAATTCTCAGAAAATTAATGTAAATATAGCCGATAAAAAGTAAATAAAAATGTTTAAAAATAGGTTTTTTATTGAAGCAAAACAGACGTTAAATAGACAGAAAATCGTATTATTTTTTAATAAAAATTCTTAATATAACAAGATAAAAAAATAAAATGATAAACGGTAATAGAATAACAAACCTCGGTTACAGTAATTGTTCGAAATCCGTCCTTTACAATGCACACAGCACACTACTCGACATAAAATATTTCTGGTGGCTCTCCGTATCATCTCCCGTAAGATTTTGATTCAAAACAAATGGTCCCAGAATTTTGTCGTAAATAATGCCTCACCAATCATTAATGTGAAATCTATGTTGGAAACTATTTCCACAGTACCATTTGGATTGTCTTCGTTCCATAAATGATTATTTTTAGAACTGAAGACTCAGTTTCTCGTAAAAGTGGCTTCATTAGTAAATAAAATTGAATTTATCTTATCAGAGTTGTCTAGAAGCCAATGACACAAGTTTAACGGTTGGGGGTAATCAGTTGGCCACAAATTTTGAACGTTCGCAAGGCGGAAAAGATAATAATTTTCTTTCCGAGGAATGCTCCACACTTAGTTTTTTAACAGATCAGTGCGATAAGAAATTCGCCTTGTAATATTGCCTGGGCTACGCTGAATATGCTGAATCACACGATGATTTACTTGGCGTTCAACAGGTTTCGAGCCGGGCTTGTAACGGAGCGGAACGGTGATCACAATGCATCGGTTCTAAATTTCGAACAGTTGCTCATCTCCCGCCTGCGGAAGAGGCTTTACAGCCTCGCGATGGATGCATGGCAGCAAGAATGGCACACTACGACTAAGGGTGTTCTCCAACCACGCGAACTTGAACCAATATTTGTTTCGGTTCCATCTGGCAGCTGATGAGCTGTACGTCTGCAGGGAGGTCCAGTCGAGCAAACATACGATGTTCGACTGCCCAGCTCTTGGGGGGAACCAGAACTCAGGCCACCCTGGAACAAGGGGAAAATTGGCTACTCATATACGGCTCACGCCACATTGTCGGACAGTGTAGATCTTCCTTGATACCGTTGCTTTGTTCAATCGGCATCAGTAGTTTAATTAAGGGAAAGACTCCTACCTCGCTGCTATGGGAAGCTACCTGAGAGTTATGGCTGGTCATCAGCCAATTAAAGCTCTTCGAGCTTTAATATTGGTGAACAGGTACTTGCTGGCATTCAGCGATCTAGACGTGGCAGCGAATTGCTATCTTGACGAAATAAATTTTTTTTTATTGAATATCATATATATTTTAGTAGTTGACGGGGTGCGCCTACCCATTTTAGAATGTATGACAAGTGAGCGGTAGGACACGAAAGCGAGTAGTGTGTGGCACCACGCGTAGTTCGCTCACGCAATTAGGTTAGCTCTAGGAGGACAATGGTCGCCAAACTGATTCGAGGCTCAGTAGCCGTTTGTGGCACAGACATTCGGTCTTATGTTTTAGGGCGACCGAATGGGTTAGTGGCGGGAGAAATGTCATGCAAACTACTGGCGTTCAACAGAAAACTTATACCCGAATGGGAAATGACCCTTTCGTTCGTAACTGCTGATATACCGCAGAATATTTATTAGGTACAGAAAGAATAATACGATTTTCTATTTATCTTTGTCTGTTTTGCTTCAATAAAAATCCGATTTTTAAAATGTTTTATTTACTGTTTATTGGTTGTATTTATATTAATTTTGTCAGAATTAAATTCTCTACAACTTTTGTTACTAAATCTTCGGCATTTATTAGTCATTTATCAAAGCTATTGTACTATAAACCTAAAAAAAAACTTTTGTGCTTTACGTCGGAGTCTTAAAAAAATACTAGAATTACCGTTCTCGGACCTGTTTTATCCTATCTCCAAGCTCAAATTATATATGAAATCAATAACTTAACTCCTTAATTTGCGTCCCAAATATTAGAGTAGGTCTTCTTCTTATTAGAAGAGTTGAAATCCGGGTGAAATCTTTCGCTAGCCGTATCTCGAAAACAAAGCGTTTCTAAACTTATGTTTATATGAACTATTTTCATTATTTTTACCAGTAGAACATGTCCTGAAATTTTGTCGCGTTTCTTCGTGGGACACTCTTTATAAAATAACTTTTAAAATGTTGATTTTTAAAACTAATTTTATTAATATTAAATTCAGTTTAATATTAAGCTATTAGAGAAAGAAAATGTAGTATCCAAATTATGATTTACTTAAAACTATTTTTTTTTTTTACCAGCATCTTTTAATAACAGGATTCATCCTAACTGAAGTATATTTAGTTACGTAAGACTATCTGATTTATAAATTTGAACCTGTTTTTTTTTCTGCAGTTCTGGTAGTTGAATTTTTATTACTGTTATAAAACATTTATAGGTTATAAACTCTCTCACCCCCCCCGACTAACCCTTACAGTGTGTGTGTGTGTGTGTGTGTGTGTTTATTTTTAATTTTCGAACAGGCATATGTTTCTTAGCTTGAGTCGATAAAATACTATCATTGTAAGCTGTTATTTATCCATTAAAATAAATCTACAGAATCCATATACATAAAACAAAATTATACGGCTGGCGATAAAAAAGTTATGTTATATTTGCATAATGAAGTGGCTTGCGGGAACGATTATTTTACTCCTGGTATGCTAAAAGGGTTATAATTTTGGAATTACTCAAGTACAACTATCTCTAATGAGTTAAATCTGGAAGTTGTAACTTATTACCTCAGTTTTATAAGACTATTTCCTTTGCTTCATAACTAAAAAAATATATTTAAAACTTAACGTGAAAAAAAATTTGTGATGTTTGGATTGCGTCTTAAAGTAATGAATCCATTTTTATCACGAATTATTATGCAATTTAAAAAGTAATTAATTATCTTCTGCTAAAAACCAACGTAGAGTTTCTTTTACAAATTCGTGTGTCTTTGTTTTTAATTCCACTGTCCGGAACCCATCTCGAACACGTTTTGCGGTAATTCAGATTATCAGGGATAATGGAATCGACAATGCCGAGATGATACTCGCAGTACAAATTTCAGCAATTTCCCAAATGTTTATACATCTATCCGATGAGAATAATATTAAATTAATAGGGTTTAGAAAATTGTCAGTCAAAATTTCCACCGATCTTCCTCTACGATGAAAATTGCTAACAATTTTACTTCCCGTCTATATAGCGCTATAGTAGAGCTATAAATCTAGAAGAGAAATTATTGTAATCAGTTCAATTTGGACATTTGCGATTTTCACTGGATCTTGACGTTTTGACACGTAAGGAACTCAAAAATCCAGATGGAAATTTTCTGGATGTTAATGTCGTCTGTACGTGTGTGTGTGTTCGGTGTTGGCCTATAAATCACCTTATATTTCCAGAACTACTGAACCGATTTTCACCAAAATTGGTCAGATTACTTGTATGTATGGGGCATGTATGCCATTAAATTTTCAACGTAAAAGGTCAATGGGGTGAGGCTGTAGAGCACCCTTAGTATCTCGATATTTCTCTTAATTAAGGTCATATTATTTGTAGGCACATTAGTTAATAATGAAAAATAACATAATTTGGAAAAATTATTTTTTGCAAAATCGCTGCCCGACGCCAAAAAATTCAGTTGTAGTTTTCTGTAATATTGTGACGTCTCACAGGTGAGTGGTAGAATTAAATAAATGAATAACATTTAAAGTGTAAACAAGTTGGTTCGGCTGGGTCTTGAACTCGACTGCCTGGTTGACTAGGTGTCCGGTGCGTTAAGCCTCACGGTTACACCGGTCTACCGACCGTATAAGCGAAATTTGTTCTATGTAAGTTGTGAAATTACATTAGTTTAGTTAGTGTCGCTAGTACCGTCACACCTGCGCGAATTAAATACGGTATGGGCGCGCGCTTTAGTTAGAATCATTGAATAAAATTAATGAAAAAATATTTTATTTAAATAAAATGATAAATATTTTTAATTAATTTGTGTGTGTAAGCCTGCATTAGAAATAACCCACAGTTGTAGGACTTTCCTGGAACGCGGTTTTAGTCGTGTGACGGGAGAGTCCTACATTTGTGTTGTCAGCTTTTTTCTATCCAATTTAAACTTTTCGATCCACTAATAAAAATTTTCAGTGTTAATCATGTTACGTTTTTTCATACAGTTTTAACATCCGCGAGTGATTTCGGTTGGTTTTAGTTTTACAGAAAATAAAATTCTTTATCTCAACATACTGTTCTTGTACACGTTCCAAGCGGAGCCGAAATTTTGAAATAAACAAAAGAGGTTATAATAATGGAAGTTCATTTGGAACAGCTGATATTCTGTATGTCAGGGGTACCAACTTGAATATCAGATAGTTCAGTCTATTCTATTAAATAGATTTTCACTGTTGGTAGCTCTCGTAAAACCAATATTATGAAACAACAAATAATGTAGATTAAACAGTGTAGTTTCTAATTATACAGTAATATACCCTTAAATACAAGCGCATTGTTTCCTTAAAATATATATATATATTTATAAGAGTCAAGTATTTTTTTATTTATAGTGCCAAAGAATTACATAATGCGTAATGACATTTGGTGAAAAAATAAACATGAGTGGGTTTCATCTACTCATTACTGTATACGAACATTAGATTTTACAGCCACTGGTTTATTTTTTTTGTTATCCTCTCAAAATTTATTTTTTTATTTTATAATATATAAATCAAGTTTGATAGTTTTATATTTTGTATGAAGATATTTGTGATGCTTTTGTCAGTGTATAAGTAGGCTAAATAATAAATAAATTTATTTAATTGTTGTTTCATATTTTACTTTAAAGAAAATACTTTTTTTAAAAAAGAAGAATAGAATGATCTTAATTTAAGTAAAAATTTATATTAAAAGGGTGGACAATCCTTTAGTAAAGTATTTTTCATTAAAAAAATAAATAAAACATGAAAATTAATTGCGTAAGAAGCGTTTTATCTTATTTACTTTATAATAATTCTGTAAAGCAAATTATCATAATTATTCCTTTTTAATTTTATTGGCTTTATGTTCATAATATAAAATTAAACCCGTTAGATAATTTTAAAATAAAGTAATAACATTTTAATACTTAAATTATAATAACCCGTTAAATGTTTAATGTCCACTGTAGTCATATATATATATATTTAAGAAATCATTATACATGAGTATTAACATGTAATTTCCTAAAAAAAAATTAGTAATATTTACTTAAACCTTCCTGTTAAATTCTTAAGTGTATTTAAGGAAATAGAATAACATGTTGGATGTTAAAGAATACAAAATTAAAATTTTTATTATTTGACCTGAGTAAGCTTCTGTTACATGATTTAATTTTTAAATAGAAAAATATTTGAACGTATAATTACTATAACGGAAAATACTACCAAAAAAAGAAAAAAACAAAAACAAAAATAGCTACTTAAATATAACTAGATTTATAAAAGATACGTTTTTAGTTGTGGTTGACTTCATTAGCAAATCTTTAGTATTACGACTTTAAATTACATGGAAGTAAATTACGAAAACTTTGATGCTCGAAACTAACCTATGAAAATCACGGTTATTTTATGTATAAATATTTATATATGCTTTGTATATATATTGACGGGTGCGAGTGAAAGATTATCTACATTTTTCATTCATAATTTATTTAAGCAAATGTAGGGGTTCGTTATGTACATCATTTTTCTATAGAGTTTACCTCTCTCGTCAGTGCACTTGGTTCAGCGGTTCATAAGTTTGCTTTTTCCTTCCAAGAAAAAGTATTTCGATCGTGAAGCCAAATTTTCAGTGCTTCTTGCACGACTAAGTCGGTGGAAAATCGTCGACCTCGCAAGCCATTCTTAAGTGGCCAGACAGATAAATAACGGAGGGAGCAAGATCTGGGTTGTAGAGAGGATGCTCCAGTATTTCAAAATTCGACTTGACGGTTTGAACGATGTGGCGAGCTGAATGCGTGAGGGCGTTCCAACAACACTTTCTCCGACAATATACCTTGGTGTATTTTGCGAATTGCCGCAGGTTGTTTTCTAACATCTCATTGTAACTCACGCTGTTGATCGTAGTACACTTTTCCATGAAGTATTCCAGTATAAGTCCTTTTACGTCCAAAAAAACGAGTAGTACGGACGGCTTAGTCTTGAATTTTTCTTTGTACAAGTGTTTCCACTTCTTACTCTGGTGTTTTGGTCCTGGTTCAGAATTTATAGAAGCTGAGCTCGTCGTTGATGATTTGATGAGCAGAAGAACCATGACTGTTATTCAACGAAAACGCTACCTCATCGGTGGGTAACTCCCCTAAACGCCAGAACCATCTCTTGAGCTTGCTGAATCTTATCGTCCACGGTGGAGGTTGACGGGTATCCTGCCCCTCTTCATGTGTCACACTCGTCCGATTTAAACTTCTCAATTCCAAAAAAAAACTTTTTACGTGATAAAGCACTGTCTTCGTATTGTGATAAAAAGTCTAAGATCAATTTCAGCCCCTTTCACATCCTCCGACCAGAGAAATCGGATTCGCTCGTTCCTTCTTGGTGCAAACGGCTGTCGGAGCGGAAAGCAGTTGACGCAATCGGTATCAAATTTTGCACACGTGATGGCAGTCGTACCATCTCTAAACATGTATGTACAGAAAGCATGACAACCTTGAAGGTGTGTTATAGTGAGTGTGGATAATTTTTGACTCGCCCTCGTATATAAATATATTTACCTGAAAATTAATATCTAAACTATTAGTTATTTAAATAATATCAATATTTAAAAACATTACTCTCTATTTATGTAAAGATTATATATAATTTAAATAACTTTTCGACAATTAAACGTGGAAACAAAATGTTTGTACTTGAAACACTCTATTTTACTACCCCATCTCAAGCACTCAGGAGGAGCAATTCAAAAAGACTATGTGGAAAGGGTTGATTTGTGACATATCATTTTAAAGGGCGTGGAAAAAATACAATTTTGACATAAAAAACCACCAGGCTATGAAAATTACGTTTCGCCTGTCTAGACCAAATAACACGGCAATTTGCTTTCGTGCTTCTTGTATACTTTAATACATATACTTTAATATGTAATACTGATGGTATAATGTTATCTACTTTTTGTATTTAAGACTGACGAAACGTAATTGTGGATATTTTCACTCGCTGATTATGCTAATCATTGGTAAGGCGAAACATGTAGGAAATTCCTAAGACAAATGTACGGTAGGAGGAAAATTAAAATGATATATGTGTGTTTAATAAAAAATTTAAAAAAGCTTATACAGTATATGTAAATATAAGGGTATTTATAAAATGGTGGGTTGGCTATACTTTTTCGGATTCTACTTGTAAAACTAAACAAAAAATATCCTTAGAAAAAATGGCAATTTTCCTTCGTTCTCCAACTGTCCGCCATTTTGTTATTTTTAAATAAAATTTTTATCTCAAGTGTGATAGAGGAATCACATTAATATCTGGTAAGCGTCTTGGTAATAAAGTTTTAAATTATTAAAAAATCAGGACTTAAAACCTTAGGAAATTACAAAATGGCGACGATGTTTATTATTTTTCAATCTATTATATCTCCATAAATATAAGTTTTTTCAATATTTATGTTTAATAAAATATTAATTCTTTTATTTTGAACAAAATTACATTTTATTTTTTTAAATCGGTTAACAAATAGCCGAATTATGGCAGAAAATCGATGTTATAATTTTAATTGTTTGTGTTTTTATGTCCACCACTATGTTCAATTCGATTAAATATTAATTATTTTTATTTACTGCTAATTCTAGTATTGTAAATTAGTATAAGATTAAGTACCGGCCTCCGTGGCGCGAGTTGTAGCGTCTCGTCCTTTCACTTGGAGGTCCTGGTTTCGAATCCCGGTCAGGCATGACATTTTTCATACACGCTACAAAGCAATCATTTCATTCTCTGAGGAAAAACATGCTTAACTGCGGACGAGGAGGTTAAAAAAAAATATCAGATTAAGTAATACTTTTCTTTAAGTTCAGAACATAAAAAGCAAAGAAAACACCAAAAAAATATTCGTATCAATCACACAAAGTATAACTACTACTCAAATAAAGAAACAATGAAACAAATTAAAGAATAAACAAAAGTAAGTAGCGAAACGAAATAAAGACTTTTAGCAATGTACAACACCCTTCTTTCTTTTTCTTTCTTTTTCCTGTTTAGCCTCCGGTAACTACCGTTTAGATAATTCTTCAGAGGATGAATGAGGATGATATGTATGAGTGTAAATGAAGTGTAGTCTTGTACATTCTCAGTTCGACCATTCCTGAGATGTGTGGTTAATTGAAACCCAACCACCAAAGAACACTGGTATCCACGATCTAGTATTCAAGTCCGTGTAAAAATATCTGGCTTTACTAGGACTTGAACACTGTAACTCTCGACTTCCAAATCAGCTGATTTGGGAAGAATGTACAACACCCTAGAGTAGCTGATTCACTTCAAATCTCGGAAAACACAGATCTAATATATGCAATCGCTTTAGGCACCCAACATCCTAGCTGTTATCCTTTCTTTTTCTGTTTAGCCTCCAGAACCACCGTAAGGTGTATTACTTCGGAGGATGAATGAGGATTATATGTATGAATATAAATGAAGTGTAGTCTTGTACAGCCTCATGTCGACCGTTGCAGAGATGTGTGTGTGTGGTTAATTGAAGCCCAACCACCAAAGAACAACGGTAATCACGGTCTAGTATTCAAATCTATGTAAAAGTAACTGCCTTTACTAGGATTTGAACCTTAGAACTCTCAACTTTGAAATCAGTTGATTTGCGATGACGAGTTCACCACTAGACCTACCCGGTTGTTTTCACGCTGTTATCCAGGAGGTTAACCGCAAGCCAGTTCACATATTTGTTCATACTTATTTTGAATCGTATCGAATGCCGTATCTCCTCTCGAACGGTTTGTAATCCCAAATAATCGTGTACTTCAGTGTTTTTCGCAAACCACGCTTCTCTTACATTTCTCAATAGTTTCATAATCGCTGTACGCTTTTGAGTTTGTCGTATCTCATAGTTCCATTTCCGTTGATCCAAATTGGTTGTAGGACCGCTGAGTGCAGCAAATGATTGTTAGGTAATGATAGATAAACCACCGGGTTGGTCTAGTGGTGAACGCGTCTTCCCAAATCCGCTGATTTGGAAGTCGAGAGTTCCAGCGTTCAAGTTCAAGTAAAATGAGTTATTTTTATATTAGATCGTGGATACCGGTGTTTTTTGGTGGTTGGGTTTCAATTAACCACACATCTCAGGAATGGTCGACCTGAAACTGTACAAGACTGCACTTCATTTACTACACTCACACATATTATCCTCACTCATCCTCTGAAGTTTTAACTGAACGGTAATTCCCATAGGTTAAACAGGAAAAGAAAGAAAGAAGGTATGATAGTTGCGATATCCTGCATAGTAACCAGTATACTTCCCGGAACGTAATGGTAACTTGCGTCCTTTTTTCCGTGACATGAATTCTCCATGTCAGACAGCGATTCGGATACATTCCCAAGTATCGTTTGCTGTTAGCATGCGAAATGAAAACGCCATTGAGTTGAACTCTTGCGAACAGTCAGCTCTCCTCATCGTAAACATAAAATGCGTTAATTTTAATCGTACTAAATTTTTAATAACAATAATTTTTCTGGTGCTTAAAGTGAACGATTCGTCATTATGTATCTTATCTTGAAATTTATCTCGTTTTATATTCCCGATTGAATAAACAAATAGGAAGAGTTTTAAGATGCTTTGGAAAATAGTGAGTGAGTCATTGTGTTTATTGAAGTATATCTCGGATGGTATTTCTTATACAAAGGTCAAGTAAAAATAAATAATTAAAGTCTAGTGAAAGGAAAATTAGACGCTACACTTGAGTCGTATTTTATCATTGGCAGTAAGTTTAAAATAAAATAACAATAAAAATAAAATTGACTGTTGTTTTATTTTATTCTTCAATAATTTTTATGCTATGAAATTTATTTCATTACATTTATTTAAAAAAGAAAAATAAGGAAACTTAATAAAACTTTTATATTTTATTACTTCTTTACCTCACTTTTACGCTTATGTAAAATGCGTGATGTGATTGTGCAAGTATTTCCTATTAACAGTTTAATGTTTTCATATAATTCTTACCAAATTCAAATGTTTTTAACGAACATGTTTCCATTTATCCTGATAATCTTTAATAATTGCAATTTTTATCAAACTTGGTTATACTTTTAAAAATTAAAAAAAACCGTTATGTTTCTTTTTGATAAACTGAGTTAAAAAATATATATAGTAAATAATTAAAACCGACCATTATTATATCATGGTTAATATTTGTAAAAAAAAAAAAAATGATGAATATTTTTTACTAAACTCGGTTTCGAGTATAACCCTTGTAAGAAATTAGCCAGCACATTTTTTTAATGAGTAGTTTTCTACAACAAGGTTTATATAATTTATTATTGTTAATCGTTAATTTCCTTTCCTCCATACAAAAATTAATATAAAACTAAGCATCTCTTTATTAACTACGATGTGGCATAAAGGTAATGATACTGGCAACATTTGGAGCGATCTGGCAACGATGCAGGCTCCAATTGAAACATGTTGTGCGTCAATCACCTCCAGAAGTTCAGTGAGTCTCAACCACGTGTGGTAACTACGGGACCCTAGACAGTGCGTTAAGTGAAGTTGTGTTTTTGTAGTGAGTTAAGAAAATGAAACAGCGAAATTTGGAGCAACGGTGTGCCATCAAATTTCGTATTAAATTTGGTGAATTCGCAAATTTGACCTCCGAAAAGTTGCAACGAGCCTTTGGGGAACATTTCTTATCAAGAGCACAAGTATTTCGGTGTTACAAAGCATTTTTAGAGAGCCGGTAAGCAGTAAATGATGAACCTCGCTCAGTGAGGACTTCAACATCGAGAACTGAAGAAAATGTGAAAAAAGTGACGGCTTTTGTGATGTAAGAATGTCCACCAACAATAAGACTGATTTTCAGTGTGTTAAATTTGAATTGTTTTTGTGTTAAATTTGAATCGTTTTATCCTTCAACATATTTTAACTCAAGATTTGGACATGAAAAAGGTGTGTGCCAAGTTGGTGCCAAAAAACGTTTCCGCTGAACAGAAAGACAGTCGGAAGAATGTGTGTCTTGATCTTCTGGACAGAATCGAAAATGACCTAGGTTTCTTCAAACGTGGGGCGGATAGGTCCAGGGCTGAGAGATTAGGGGGCTTTCCGAGCCCGTGCGGGGTCACCTCTGCGCAATGAGGCAATGGGCACTTCGCATTTCGACGCCTGACGGTGTGACACTCCCCTTTACCAGACGTAATGCTCTTACCTGTCAGACGTAATGAAGGGAAGGGGAAAAATGTTTTTTCAAACGTGTAATCACTGGTGATTAATCATGGATTTTCGAGTGCTCAAAACGTGGAGGTCTAGAACGGCAGTCTGACATTTCTCGAACAAAGAAAGCTCGAATCAACAACTAAAAGATCAATTCCATGCTGATTTGTTTTGTTTTTTTGTTGACAGTATGGGGATTGTTCATGCAGAATTTGTGACCCAAGGACAAACTGTTAACCAAGTTCTTTTTTTTATAAACAAAGTCCTTGAAAGACACAGAAAAAGGGTGCTTCATGTCAAGACCGGACTTTTCAAATACTTGGTTGCATCACCATGACAACGATCCCTGCTACACGACCATCTCCATGAACCAGTATTTGATGAAAAAAGGGATTCCAGTAGTTTCTTAGCCCCCTATTCGTATTTTAACAGGTTTTTTTCAATTATTTCATATTTATCATATTAATAATTATTAAAAATGCTTTTAATTACATAGCATATTCTTATGCAGCTTAACAAAACGAGTTTAACGTTTTTAAAAATGATAAAAATACAATCTTTTTTTTTTAGTAAAATAAACATTATTTGGACAAGGAAAAGGGTATTATTTACGAAGAAAAGGAAACTTTGCGTTTTATAACATATCCGATTTTCAGCTCTCTACCTTGATCGCTTCCTGAGATATTCTAGAGTAATGGAAAAGGGAACCAAAATGTTCGTCAACAGTAGGAGTTTCTATGTCAAGAACGTGGGAAAGGTTGGAGGAAAGAGTGATTTTCAGGTTTTAATTGTTATTTATTAGTATTATTATCACAACCATGAGGTTAAAGAATAGCGAGGGTCCAGGCAATTTTAATTAACAATTTAATAAGCCATATTTATGAATTTTTTACACGAATGTAAAATTTAATATATAAATACGAAAGTTTGTGCCGGTTTTGTCAGTTCGCAAAGCATCACGCGAGAACCAACCGACTGATTGCTTTTAAATTTTCAGGATACATTTGTGTTATCCTGGGGAAGGTTAAGCCATAAATCGACAGCTTAGCACCTTTGGGAAAGATTTGTGAATTTTTTCGTTTTAAACAACGACCGAATACGATTTTAAATTTTTTTCCAACGTCAAAATAATAGGCTATTTGTTTTATAACATCCAATTTTCAGCTCCACCCCTTCAGAAATCTAGGGTATTCTAGTGTAATGGAAAGGGGAACCAAAACGGATAAATTGGTCTATAGTAGGAGTATCTGTGTCAAGAACGAGGGAAACGTTGGAGGAAAGAGAGCTTTTCAGGAATCTCCATGGTCATATCAGCGACAAAGAGTAGTTGCAATCTACTACTAAAAATAGTATGACACAATAACTTTCTCTATTTTCCAAAGCATCTTAAAACTCCTCCTGTTTGTTTATTCATGTACAGTGGCGGCACGTGTATAGGCACTGTGGAACTGCAGTACCCCCCAATTTCTACTTGATATTATCGGTAATATTTATATAATAAGTCCTTTTTTCTTTAATTCTGTCTTTATATTTTTACAAAATATATTCCTTAAGCTTAATGTCAGTAGCCATCTCCCAGTTTATAAAAAAGGTACAAAAATCTTTGTATGGAACTATGCGCTTAACAGTTCCTGAGAGGATGAAGGATGATTTCTGAAGATTGAAAAACTTAGAGTGATGTGTGAAGGAGGCCAGGTCTCATCTCAATGACTACACTGCTGGAAAAGAAGAGTTGCTACTATATACTATCTACTAAATAAAAAAAAGTTAACCTAAATTTAACTTAAAATTAAAATAATTATTTTCTTTAATTAATTTTCGAATTTGACCTACAATGGAACATAAATGTTTTCGTTTTTAAACTGATTGGGTTGGTATCACTGTAAAAACTTTGATAAAGTACATATAAATGATGTCAAAACATTTTACTAAAACTAATAACAAAATATATATATATATAGTTTTCCTTAAAATAATATCTATAAATTTCAGGTTACCTTGAAACTAATTACAAAATCGGTAAACAAAAGTATTTAATTTGTTAAATTGCTTTACAGTTAAAAGTTGTGTTTATAATGTAAATATCAAATAAATGTTCGTTTTATTGCATTTTTAACTGCTAATGGAAGTAAATGTTTCAAATTTTCCATGAACGAGTCAAGAGTTTTGAAATACAAAGCCACTAAAAAGAATAAAAATACTTTTGAAAATAACTTCTCAAATATACGTTTAGGTGTTTGTTCCTTAGGTGTCAAATAGACATTTTAACACTTAAGGATCCCAAAAAACCGGATGGAAGTTTTTCGGATATTAATGTTCGTATATACGTGTGTACGTTCGGTATTGGCCTCTAAATCATAAATCACATATATCCAAAACTACTGAACCGAATTTTGACAAAACTTGGTCAGATTACTTCTAGGCATTGATGCCATTAAATTTTCAACTTAAAAGGTCAAGGCTGTAGAGAAATGTCACCCTCAGTATCTCTAGATTTCGCCTAATTAAGGTGATATTTTTCTTAGGCACATTTTTTAACAATTTAAAAAAAACAATATTTGCAAAATCGCACCTTCCACCCCCAAAAGATGCTCTAAACTACTGCTATGTTGTGATGTCTCCGGTGAGCGGTAGAATTAAATAAATTAATAATATTTAAAGTGAATAAATACCTGAATAATATTTAAAAGAGAAACTCGATTTGGCTGGGTCTCGTACTCGATCGTCCGGTTGACTCGGTACCTGGTGCGTTAAGCCTCGCGGCTACTCCAGTCTGCCGACCCTACAAGCGAAATTTGGTTTATGTAAGTTGTGAAATTACATTAGTTTAGTTAGTGCTGACCGTCGCCGCCAGTACCGCCACACCTGCGCGAATTAATTACGGTATGCCCACGCGCTTTAATTAGTACAATTGAATCAAATAAACACAAAATATTATATCTAAATAAAATTATAAATATTTTAAATTAAGTTGTGTGTGTAAGTCGTGCATCAGAAACAATCCACAGTTGCAGGACTTTACCGGAACGCGCCTTTAGGCACATGACGGGAAAGTCTTTACAACTGTGTTGTTAGCTTTTTTTTTTTAGGAATAACGAAGTGTTTTTGTCTATTCTTAAAATTATTTTATATATCCTCATATAACATTAACAATTATAGTGGAGAACACAGCTTTAATATTAAACAGCATTTTAATTAAATAAAATTTTTATTTTGAGAAATTATATCATATTGACAGTGAAATATCAAGCGGGTACTTCACTACCTAACCGGAAACTTCACTCTGCATGCAACTGTGAACTGTTTGTTAACTGATAATCAGTTTATTGATGTACTAAATAATTATTTAATTAAAACTTTTACAGTAATTAAATAACAAATTAAAAGGTAAACCTACTTACGTGGAAAAAAATATTAATTATACTTTGCCTTGGAAATAAAGAAAACTTAACACATTTAAAATTACGTCTAATTATTTATACTTGTACAATTTTCATTGTTAAAAAAATACAGGATGACATACTTATTTTCAAGGTTTATAATCAAATGGGACATTTTATTTAACCTATTTTATTGTTATGTACACGGTCGGATAAAAATATTAATTACTGAATTCAAAATAACTCCTCTACCATTTTATTCAAAATACTATTTATTGTGTTAAATTACGTTTAAAATTACTTTATCAGTGGTGGCTCGTAGCTAAAATTAGTGGGGGTGCAACTCGGGAAAATATTTTTCCTGGCTTTTTCTAGGCCATGTTTAAAGTTTTTGTAAAATAAAATAACCGAAAAAATTAATCAAATAGAATAGCTGGAAGCAGGATAATAATTTAATTCTACACTTTATCACATTCAAGAATATCGTACACGGTTTTTAAACACATCGTGCTTAAAAACTGTATTCGGTTTAACCGAAGAAATAATAAAATGTCAATACAGATAATACTTTTACTATTACTACATAATAACTTAATAAAATGTTCGCTTAAAAAAACTATAGTCCAACGGTGATTAATTTGAGTTTCTATGTACACAGAAACAAATACGTAATTAGTTTTTACTAATTACCTTTTCTTTCGCCCTTCCGGCGTGTTTTTGGATAGATTTGGCAATCAAAGAGTCCTTGCTTTCCGCCAACTTCTGATCGTTACTGAAAAAACAACTAACTACTTTCATATTCCTTCCACCTACTAAACTAGAAAAGGGAACGAACAAGGAACGTTCCATACACATGCAGAATAAAAAAAAACTACCTTCTACCAGCACGCCAGGGTCAGCACTGCGGCAGCGGCAGTGCTCTCATCTCCCTCGCAGTTTCGCGTGCAGTTTCCTATGTGCGCATGCGCACAAGAGCCAAAACGACGCTGGAACTATGAAGCACACAGTTCCATGCAAAATTTTTTGTATATTTTTCATACCCGGGGGATGGCTACTGACATGAAACTTAAGGATTATATATTGTACAAGTATAAAGAAAGGATTAAAGAAAAAAGGACACATTACATTAAATGTTGTCAATAATATCAAGTTGAAATAGGGAGTGCTGCAGTTACACAGTGTCTATACGCTAGCCGTCATTGACGTTTATGACAAAATATTAAAGTGTTAATTAATGAAATATGTAAAATAATAATACCTGTCACAATTCATTAAACAAGATACATTATACAAGACCTAATCGAACCGTATAGTTAAAACCAAGGTATGATTTTTATTATTGAAAAATATAAAATACGTACCGAAACAAAATAATTTGTCTTAATTTAATAAGAATTCTTTAAATATTAATTCATCTTAAACCGAATATAAAAACACTTATTTCAATGCTAATTTTTTTGGCATTATTCCAAGGAATAAAACTGGGCAATTATTTTAACTGACAGTATTACAGTAAAATATGTTTTGTGGGTAAAGAAATATGTATTCCGCAAAAACTTGAAAATATTTCAAAACTGCTTTACCTTTTGACGTATGACCTTTTAAATATTATTCATTTAGAAAAGTTGTATAACCTAAAAAATTGAAACTGGCTGTTAAAATAAAAATATGTAATAAATCGAACCTCGTTATTACGAAAACCTCGATTTACTAATTTTTTACTACACAGTAACATCTTAATAAATCTACGTATAAATTTACCTGTATTTAACATATTCGTACCTCTAACGAAATTGTCACACTGCATATTAACATGTTAATATGTAGTAACTGTATGTTGTAACATACAGTAATTTATACGAAATGTTTTTTTTAAAATAATGATTAAATTTAGTATTTCGGACATCTCTATGAATTTAAGGTTGCTGTTCTTTTAATTTCCGTTACTAAATTGTACCTGTGCCAACCTCCGTGGCGCGAGTGGTAGCGTCTCGGCCTTTCATCCGTAGGTCCCGGGTTCGAATTACGGTCAGCCATGGCATTTTCACACACGCTACAAATCATTCATCTCTTCCTTTAAAGAATGCCTAACGGTGGTTTTGAAGGTTAAAAAAAAAAATGTACCTGTTTACAAACACAAAGTACTCTTGGCAACAGTCACTAATGACAGGTTATTTTTATTGAATTGGTAAAGGGAAAATTCCCAAGATTCTCTTATAACCCATTAAAAATAAATTAACAAAAGATTTAAACACGTCTTCTGGAGTTGCTGTCTGCCTGTACATTAAAGTAGGGGAATTTCCCGAAGACCATTAACTAATGCAGAGCACAAAAATTACTGTGCAAACTTTTATCCATTTATCTACAGTACGTACACATAACAAATAGAATTCTTAGAAAACATTTAACACATACTCCCTCTATTGTTCAGTGCATACATACAGTTCAGCAATAATTTTCCTAGGATTAATTCAGTTGGTCTCTTTTTTTCTTTTTTTTGTTTAGCCTCCGGTAATTACCGTTCAGATAATACTTCAGAGGATGAATGAGGATGATATGTATGAATGTAAATGTAGTCTTGAACAGTATCAGTTCGACCGTTCCTAAAATGTGTGGTTAATTGAAATCCAACCACCAAAGAACACCGGCATACACGATCTAGTATTCAAATTCGTGTAAAAATAACTGACTTTACTAGGACTTGAACGCTGGAACTCTCGACTTCCAAATCAGCTGATTTGGGAAGACGTGTTCACCATTAGACAGACCAACCCGGTGAGTAATTCAGTTGGATTACGTTACTAGCGTTATATAATATTTATTGTACTGTTTCTTTAGTGTGACTATGCAAGATTAAAACGGAAATGCCTGAATATTTCGGAAAAACCTCTATTTAACCAATTTTCCCCGGGATTCTCGATTTCGTAATATAGAGGTTCGATTGTATAAGGTAGAATTCCGGCAACAATGCAGTCCTGTTTTGGTTCTTTATTATGTATGTGTTTTGTATTTTTTTTATTCAACGATAAATTCAGTGATTTGATTTATTTGTCGAATATTATCTGTGTTACGTAAGTGTTCACAGGGGCGCCACGAAATATTGTAAAAGTTTCATAATTAATTGAACTAAGACATTTATAATTATTAATTTAATATTAATAAAATAAA